>NC_031983.2:25267673-25485173 GCF_001858045.2 Oreochromis niloticus | reverse complement strand
GTGACAGTTCTTAAGTTCCCTGCTGTGGAGCAATTATATCTCTGCTACTCATGTTACCTTGACTACAGTATAATAGCTGTAGGCATGTATTGCACCCTATTACACTGTATTGCAACAGAATCCAGCCAAACCGTGAAAAGAATAAAAGTTATGCAGTGACTTGACTTTGGTGGACTCACAGCATGACAGTTCTGCTGTGTGACTGGGGTGTTTTATGAGGCCTTTGCTGAACTCAAACTATATGAATATGAGGAACGTGTCTGTTTCACATGAACGCTATGATTGTTTATGGTAAGGTTATCTCATTGACATACAGTAATTTATTGTAGATGCTACAAAACAGCTTAAACACCTCCCATTTAAAATATGAAGCTTTGTCTGTTTGTATTTGTGTGTCACTATGTGTGAAACTGCAGAAGCCTCCTGATTGAAATACAACCATTCAAGCAGTATAATTATGTTGTACCATTAACATTTGCCCACCACCCTGCCGAGAATATTTGAATCATGAAGCCACTATGTGTCTTAGCTTTAAAACGCACTGATCACACCATTTGAGTGAACTATATTCTACATTCTACATTCTACAGTACCTGACCTATTCCATATATATTTATATTTTGCATTTAAGGAGCCAGAGATTCTTGACATTTTTGCATGGGGTCTAAAACAGTAGTTCTCAATAGTTTTGGGGGGACATCAGCTGCTTTTTTCACTCATTTTCCGTCCAGTTCTTGAACCCTAGAGCTGGACTGTACCAGCTGATAGATCCACTCTATCAGCTGGTACAATATAACCTGGAAAGCAACTCATTGACAAAAGCTTCATTTTTCAGGATGGCAATCATCACAAACACACTGCCAGTGCACCTCGACAGAAAAACACACAATGGAACACTCATTGATTGACCTCCCCATAGCCTGGACCTCAATGTTGCTGAAGCAGTGTGGGATCACCTTGAGACAGAACAAAAGGTGGTCGACATCAAAAGAACACCTTTGGACCCAACATCAACAGCTTTGTAATGTCCTTCAAGAAGTCTGGAGAACTATAACTGAAGAACACTGCAAGTAACTACAGCGAAGCTTGCTAAGAGAGTTCAGGCTGTGTACCTGTGTACCAAATGCTATCATTCTAGCTTCTTGCAATTGTTCAACCTCTGTTTTTGCATTATACACTATATTTCAACATATGTTTACACATCCTACTCCTTTTCCCATTTGCTTAGCAAAATAAAAAAAATTGAGGGGTGGCTTGAGACTTTTGCACTGTATTCAAAATGAGTTACAGTTGTATTGTTGTGTCAATATGAAATATATATATTTGACAACGGGGGACTGCAAGTCTAGAATATCTATAGAGACATGTTATTGTGTATATTGTGTGCAATATATTGTGTGCAAAAGATAACTTATACATCCATATGTGGTATGATTCAATGACTACACAAGAAGGAAGAATATAACAATATAGCGTTTCATTCCACTGAGGTCAGCTCGACACAGACAGGTAGCAAAGTCTTAAAATTTTCCACTGCAGTATGTACGTTTGTGAAAAAGAGACCTGCAGAGTCTCAGCTCCACAAATTACATCTAATTTCTATCACACTGAGTTTGTGTTTGCAATAGTGCCGAGTGAGAACATTGTATATTTATAGTTTAAAATTATATTTCTCTTTGTATGGGTGATTGGCTGTAACATTTTTCCCCTTTTTGTAACATATTTAACATTCTTGAGACTGGCTGAGTGTCTGCCTTGGTAGGAGAAATATTTTTTTTTTTTTAGAAAGGCCAGGACTTCATCTCAACAGCACTTCGTCTCAGGGTGACTGCATAGTTTTTCTGTGGTTTTCCACAGCCATCCTACAGTGGCTTTTTGCAGTTGGGCCTATTTCAAAGTTTTATTATAGATAACACCAAGTGCACTTAGCTGAGAGATAGCTAAATAAAATCAGGGTTAATTTTGTTTTTGTTTTTTTCCTCAGCTTCTAAATAAAAGTTTTCACTTGGCCTTTTTTCCTTTGCCTACTTTACTCCAGTGCATGAATCCAATTACCTACCTAGAGTACATGTAACCCTTTATTTGACCACGCACCATATCACTGCACATTTCCTCTTTGAATTCTAAGCATAACTTCAACCATCTCGTGCGAGAAAGGAAGCAACATAGCTAATGCGATCTTCTGATTGCAGATATCATTAAGCGAGCACCAATATCAAATTGTTGAACCTGATCTCTCTTTGAAGTGCCCCATAGCACATTGATTGCTACCAACGTGCTTCACTCGACGGATCATATTTTCTAGGTGATGAGCAGTGATTCGTGTGGGCTCAAATAGTGCTAGGAGTTTTGCCCTTGGTGTTCAATTTTTGTCTCATGAACTAAAAATGTAATTAAAAGGGCATTTTCTTTTATGACCTCATTCTCCTCATATGAGAAAGCCTTTTATTTGGAATGGCCTTTTTCCTTCAAGTCTTTTTCTACATTAGGTTTGCTGAGATGTTTGTCTCATCTCTACAGAGGACTTTTGAAGTTTTAGGGTTTCCTAACTTTTGATTATGAGTGAATTTATTAACATTTCTTAAGCAAAAATTTCCACTGACAACTTCTTTTAGATTCCACAGAAAAATAAAAAAGTGCATGGGCGTTTAACTCTTATTATCCTGAAGAGTCTCTAGAATCTATAAACTGCATAAATTTTATGAATTAATACAATGTAAATTGTATTTATCATTGAGCCCAGATAAAGGTGACAAAATAATTCATCAGCCTTACATTCCAGGAGCATTTTACTTGTTCTTCTTAATGCTTTATTTGAATCAAGCTGTTAGTTTGATGACTTAAAAAAAAATAAAGGATTCCCTTAGCCAGAATTAGATGGCACACATCGGGCATGAAAGAAGTCAAAAACCTGGAGGAGGAGAACTTGTCAGCGTCCAGAGGCAGCTTACAGGTAGACCAAGCGAGGTGCAGCTCTGGCTGTGGCTGATGGAAAAATACATGTCGATGGATGGTGTGAGAAGTGCAGTAAATACAACAGGTTTTGGTTTTATTCTCTCAGGACTGTTCCTTCTGTCATGAATAGGTTTGTTTGACAACTAGGACTGCTTACACAGATCTGAACCCTGTGACAGACTCTCGACCTATCCAGGGTGTACCTCGCCTCTCACCCTATCGTAGCTGGGATAGGCTCCAGTGGAAGATAAGTGGAAGAAAATGGATGGATCCTAATCTGACCTCACCACACAGAAGTGCAGAACACATTGTTTAATACCTTGTGAAAGATTTCACATAAGTGCTTAAAAAAATATGTTGAGAATCTCTTGGCCCAACATAGCATTCGGAAACAATCCAGCAATTGCATTACAGTTCACCGATGATGAATAATGGCTATGTTAAGTGTATCCCTGTTTTAATTCTTCTGATTCCTCCTACGGAAAATTCTCTGCATTCTTTGCCACCACCATTTAACAACTGCCAAACACAGTTAAGCTTTCAAGAATTCATCCTATATGGCATTTTTCTGTTAATTTACAGGCTGCACAAAGTGTTGTTGAGTATAAAGTAGGACAACTTGTTCTTTCCTTTCTGGTTTGTTCCTATTTTAGAACAAAGTGGGAGGTAAAAGAGGGTTGTGAACTGTAGCCATCTGCTATTCAGTCATCAAGATGATGTACCTATGATTTGTCAGGATAACTAATCGCATACAAACGCATGCCCATTGTCAAAGATAAAGTATTTATTGAGCCTTAACAGAGGGCAAGGGCTGTTTTTCTCTATGATTTTGTAATCCTAGCCTGGAAATGAATAGCCCTGGTTGTTGAAGTTGTTATTTCTACTCTTTAAACTTTTACCTATTAAGTAAAACCATATTTATGTCTGATCATTCCTAAATGAATTCATACGGGACTATCTTAACCCACCAGAAGAACAAGGACAGAAGAACAGACCTCACAGAGCCTCAATCCAACATCATCACACAAAGAGACAGAAGATACTTAAACAGCCAAGTGCTTTGGCGTAGTATCTAGTATTTCTGAGACAGTATTTTGCATTTCTAATATTGATAACTTTGGGATACGAATGATGTTAAACATACTTTAATAAATTTAATTTTCAGTTTCACACTCACAATCTAATATTCAATTGCAGAAGCACTTAAGAATAAGTCAGCTTATGTATCTATGAATAGTCTTTGGTGCAACACTGAATACAAAGCAAATTAAATCAATAATAGATAATCAGGCAAATTATATACATTTTTTTAAATGTGAATATTTGTACGTATATATGTATATATCTGAATATGTGTGCTGAAAGAGCTTAACTTGCAGCACTCGTGTAACCCTGTGTTTATATCATGAAGCGGAAAATGGATTTTTGAAGACTATGAACAGGTTTGAGATTTGTTTTATCACACCATTTTGGTGATGTAATACTTTATTCTTCCAAATCAATAAAGATTCAAATCTTTATACTAGCAGTGGCATCAGTTTTTAAAACATTAGCTTTACTTGTATTGCCTACAACCTGCAGAGTACCGCAATGCATATGATTATATATGAGTACACAGGAACTTATCTGCATGTCTCAGGTTAATTCTATTTAATTTTTTAACTGGATTGACTTTTGCTTGACATTTCCTCATTTCTAAATTTCATCATCTCAAGTCAGCTGCCAAGTACTATTTGAAGGGTGATGTAAGCATACAGTTAGGTCCACTGAAAACTTTTTTTTTTGTGGCATGCACCACCATAGTGGATTTTAAATTACACAATCAGATGTGATTGAAGTGCAGACTTTCAGCCTTAATTTAAGGGATTTTTCAAATATATTCCTGCTTCATGTGTGGGAATTACAGCCATCTTCAGAGGCTCAAAAGTAATTGGACAATGGACTGACTAGCAGCTTCATGGCCTGCTGTTCCTTCTGTAACTCATAGCAAACTGTCATTTATGCAGGTAAAAATATCACTTGACTGCTTTATGTCATTTTTACATTTTTCATTAATTTATGTGATGGAAATAATTGTAGTTATTAGTAATAGTTTTGACCAGACCTAAGAGACATAACAGAAGAGCCCAACTACTTCACATGACAGCAAGAGAAGATAGAAATGAGTCGACTCCATCTGAAGGTGTGAAGGACAAATGATGTGATGAGGCCACTGCTGAATTTAGCCACTTATACTATTCTGGATAAACTGTGTATTGCCATTTCAGACATATTTCGTCATACTCTGTGCTTTGAATCTGTTAAAATTCCCCAAACATCTGTTGTCCAAAGGCATCGTCTCATTAGCCTGGATTTGTCTTTTTGTGTTTGGTTCATTTGGCCTGATTGGACTGTCTGGAATCCTTGCACAGGCCGAGCTGCCTGAAAGGGAGCAGCATGTCAGAGCTGTATGGATTACAGGAGGCACCTTGCCAACATCACCAACAGGACCATCAGACTCGATTTCTGGGTTCATTTCCTCCAACTGTGCCTGAACTGTCACATCCAACAATAAAAGCTTCCACTGTGCATCCAAAAAGTATTCCGCTCTGTAATGATAACAGGGAGCTCATTGTTCTTCTGCAAATTTTCATAGAACACAACTTAGTGTTTGAATTTCAGTCTATATAGGGTTCTCACAACTAAAAGAAGCAACTGTTAGTGGACCGGACTAACCTTCAAACCTTTTGTAGGACAGAGCACATGTGAAACACACTTGTTTTCCAACTGCTGTGTCTGTAATAAAACACACTCAAAAAGCAAATATCACCAAAAAATAAATTTAAAAAAGAAAGAAAGAGAAAAGCAAAAAAGCAACGCCCTCCAGAAGTCAGAGACAGGTCTGTCCAGAAACCCCCAGCAGTACTGAAGACCTGAGGTCACACATCTTGATTAGATTGTACCCAACACAGGAGAGGGAAGAGGAAGGCCCAAGTACCCACAGCCGTAGGGGAAGAGCCCCAGAGAACCAGAGGCCAGCCAGCCTCCCTGCCACGAGCCAAGAACAGGGGCTTTAGAACCGTACAAAGGCTCCACCATGTGCAAAAGAGCTCTAAGCCACCCAAGATAAAAAAAAAAAAACCCCCAAAAGAGCAAATCAGCCACTGGAACCACCAAGTGCCCACATCTTCGTTGGTCAGTATGTTTGTAGTGGCCAAAAAACAATTCCCTGGAATAAGAAAGCAGCTAAGATGCTAGAATAGCTACAGTTTAACATTTAGAGTTTTAGCATTTGTTACTAACATATGAATGAAGGTGGCAACCGTGAATTAATTTTGTCCCCAAAACTCTCAACTTTGCTACACTGATTAAAAATACAATTTTGTTTTCTCTTGATGGCATCACATAGCAGCCACCAAAGATAGCCTGAGGAGTTTCTGTGCTCAGCATATCATTAATATGCCACATAAATATATTTTTTGCACATTTAGCCAAATGATAGGATGTCAGTCACTGAATTTCCACAGTGCAGGCAAGCCCCCCATTTCCAGTCACTGCTTGAAGCTGAGAAAGTTATCCATAACTTCTTACATAACCACTAGCTAGGATTAAAATATATCACACCTCTTTAACTGTAAATGCTATAAATGTACCTTCTGTAAGCTAAGCTCCAAAACAGCTACACATTGCATTTTAGGTTTGCATTATTCTTCTTCAGAATGAATCCTCTTTATTGCCTCCCTTGGTCAAACTCTAAATTGTGCCTGACCACAGCTTTATGAGATCTATAAGAAGGCTTATAAAAATTTTCTGTATTTAAACAGCTGTGAACAACATTCAGCATATTGCCCTACTCCAGCTTGTGGTGTGTTCCTTTTTGTATTCTAGTGTATTCCAAGATTTAATCTCCTTTGGTCTTATACCTACAAATTGTCAAAAGCAGTCATTAATAGCAGTAATGTCAGTGTTAATGGCAGATAGATAGATACAAAAGGGCTGAACATAAAAACACATAAAAATATGTAATCACACTCTGCTAGCCAAGAAAGGTAAGAGGGGGTCATTCTAAATATGGAAGTTTAGAAGAACAAAAGAAGTTGTGATGCAAGATGTGAAGATTTGGAGGGAGTGTTGAAATTTCAGGGAGATTAAGTATTCGTAATCACATAAATGCAGAGTATTTTTTGTACACATAACATGTCCCTCACTTTCTGTCACCAACACACACGCTTTTTTTTTTTTTTTTTTTTTTTTTTTTTTTATACAGGAGCATGTGTGCCAATCCATCACAGCAAGCAAAAAAGCGGTGTTTGACCTATAAAATCTAAAGGGACATTAATTAAAATCAAATTGAAAGGGGATCTAAAACAGTGCCCTGTCAGAAAGCTTCTTACGTGTTGATATCCAGCCTTTAAAATACTGTCATCTTGTGGTCGCACTTGGCTATTGTCTCTGGAAGCAGACTCGACTCTTGAGTCCGATTCCACCAGAATCTAAATGGGGCAAGTTATCAATGGATACAGCTCAGTCAGTCTATATGAGAAGCAAGTAAAATCTTAAAATCAACTCTAGAAAAAATATTTTTCAGGCGTTTTTTTTATTTATTTATTTATTTATTTATTTAATTTGGTGAGAATCAAACATTCAAGCTATTAACTAGCTTTGGTTTTTGCCCCAACTCTCAATACAATGAATCACAATAGTCAAGAAATAACTTACATGCAGACCAGGTAGCACTTGATCTTTGACTGGACAACAATAGTTGCTTGTTTGTCAAGAAAGCGGGTTTGACAGTGAGCCGTGATTATTCTGCAGAGAAAATGTTCTCATAATAGAAAACTCTCCTCAATATAATGGTCAGTGGTCACACAGATACTGCTTTATCAGGTCTGCCTCTGGCAACAGTCACAAATGTTAGGTGAAAAATGAGCACATGGTGTTTCTCAGCTTTTATGTCACACATAAACACACACACAACACAGCCTGGCCATCTGACAGGAAATGGGAATGAAGTGAACCGCTTGGTAAGGGATCTAAGGTAATCTTAGACAGCAAGTGATAATGGAGAGGGGTAGACAGGAAAAACGGATGACTAACATCTTGAACTGAATTGAATTGACACTCACTGAGTAATAGTGTAGGGGGAATAGGAGAGGAAGATAACAGGAGAGCAGTCAACAGGAAAGGTGAGTTGGGAACATCTGCCTTAGTAGCCCTCACTCTTCTTGACATTTCCTGGAAATTTGGTTGCTTGCGTTGTAATTTTAGCATTCAACTGCAGCCCCATCATACTGAGTGAAAGCAGATGGCAATATTCGGAGGTAACAAAGTGTTTAAATAATATGAGCAAATACAGAAATACAGGTGTACAGAATCGCTTTGTTTTATTCATAAAAAGCGATGTGATTTCATGTAAGTCACATGTAAATCCTCCCTATAAAAAATAGAAATACTAGTCCAATTTCATTGACAAAGTCTCTACTCAATGACTAAATCATAACAATTTTGACTAATAAGAAGCAACATAGAGATGCACAAAGCTGGATAAGGTTACAGCTACATTTCTCAACTGTTTATCCAGCATAAGACAAACTGTCTACTGTTAGGGTTATTTGGATAAAAGTTGCCATTGTTGTACTTAAATTTGTAAAACCTTGGCTTAAACTGCATGTTTAGATGTTTTTCTGTTCCTCCCCTACATCTAAGATGTGGGGGATGCTATGGCTGTAGTGTTTAACTCCAGGCACATTGCATGTAAGGTTCTGGATTTCCTTATTTGGTAAGGAATGTTTACTTCCTGCCATTTATGGGCTCACCTGTGCTTGTATATGGTGGATTGTTAAAGGGGTTAAACCATATACAGGGGTGGGGTGAGATGACCCTTTGTGATCAGGAGGAAGACACACACACACACACACACACACACACACACACACAGTGCCTTAGTTTCATGACACACCACAGGGGTTTTACAATGGGGTTGTGTCATTTCAATAAAAGGCTGCGAGCGGAGGCCGGGGTTGGGGTTGTCTTGGATCGGGTGAGGAGCTTTCGGCTCTGAAAGCCTGATCTGATCGGCTGCCCTTGCAAGTTAAAATGGATCAAGCTCCGTCTTGCTTTGTTCACGGGAATACGTCTCTGAGTCAGCGAGGCCTGCAAGCACAGACCTAACATCCACAAATTCAGTGTACTATTCAGAAATTCCAAACTGTTGCTCTTGCTGCGATGGGGCATCCCACAAGGATCACACTGAGAGCAAATACTGTGCAAATATGAAACCACATAAAATCTTTATTCACGTATCTGCTAGAAATGAATAATGTCAATAAAGAATACTATGAACACTTTCTTTAAAAAAAAAAAAAAGGAAAAATCACAAATATTCTAAGGCAAAGGTTGAAGTATTTTGGGAAAATGCAATAAAAAAAGAAAAGAAAAAAAGCACTATATTTGGAAGAGAACAAGTGCCAACACACATACACACACATATAAATCCCAACGGAGAAGCACAGAGCAGCAGTGTAGTGTGGGGGCACTTTTACACCTCAGAGCCTGTAGGTATGACGATTGTGGAGAGGCTGGATGATGGAACCAGACAATGACTCAAAGCACAGAAATAAGTCATTAGAGGAATGGTTGAAAAGTATAAAGGCTCTCTCTCTTCAAGAGTCATATTCTGAAGAGAGCTGTTCCATAGATGTAGATGGGACTGTCCAAACTTTCTCCTTATCACTGTGCTAGTTTTATCAGTTGCTATAAGAAATTTAGCTAATTAATTAAAACTTTATTTCCCTTTTCCAGCCTGAACTATGAGTTACTCTGTATATCTAAAAAAGATAACTGTCAATGGTTTAGTCAGTCTTGGTTTGTGTTCTGAGAAGATCAGTGATGAAGATAAGATGTCGGTCTTCACGAGGTCCCAAACAGATCCACTCTGACGGTTGTTTGTAACCCTCAGTGGAGAACAACTTTTGTTCTCAATAATTTAGATTTCTAGGTCGAACTTTTTCGTCCTACCTCAGTTGCCGTTGAAGATCTTCCTCGATGACAAATCTTTTGCATTGACTCAATCAACATCTTATAAATATCTAAAAGATCTCAACCATAAATAACTAACAAAAAGAAATACATAAAAAGGAATCTCAGCTTTAGTAGAAAGTTTGTTGAGATGGCTCAGCCTATACAGTTTAAGAAATTCCCGCACACTTTACTGATTTATTCTTTAGATTTTTCTTTTTTATATATTTTAAGTGGGTATCAGTCTGTTAATCAATATCCAAGTACCAATTATCAGTTCTGAATAACTTTTTAAAAGCAATGCTAGCATAAATTAGTTTTTTGACCAGACTGCACCCCCCTAAAAATTTATACCCAAGATGTTTAAAGGACATTACAGTAATTTAATTATTTAAAGTTAATTTTAAAATTTAATGTACAGTAGATATATACTACGATTGCTTATTTTCATAAGCAATCAATGAAACAGGCAGTGCAGTATTGTGATGAAAATACTTTAAGTCAAAAGTAAAGTAAATGATTGACCTGAGTTAATTTGGTAAATGCAATTCATTATTCCACTGTAGCCTGTTTATGCTGTTGCTTACTGCAGCACAATGAGGGAAAGGTAAACGAGCATGCTAAACAGAGTTCATATAGCAGATGAACAAACACGGCCCATTAGTTTTGTTGCTACTTTTCTGAGTGTGGCTTCATTCAGATTGTTCTGATTGTGATGTAACACTCACCTAATAAATAGAGAATTTTTATGCTTGTCCTCAATATCAAAGGAAATCTCGTGTGCTTAAATTTCATTTCTCCTTTCACTGTTCTCTCTGTTGTTTCATCTCTCCCTTGATCTCTTAATAGGAATTATCTATCACAATGAAGCGTGCACAGACTTTCACTTTTACGCTTCAATGCAAAGCAGCTCTCTCTGGTCACACAGCACAGTGTTAAAAGTTTGGCTCTGTAAGCCTCCTATTTTCCCTGGGTAGTGTCTGCAACATGTACAACATTACTGTGTTTTAGCAATGGTCTTAATTGCAGCTTCATTTACATCACATGTTAACAATGTTTGCAAATCTCAAACACACCAACACAAAGTACCAACACCCAAACATGGGTATGGTCATTAGAGGCCAACAAAACTAGTAGCGTGTATTGGATTTTGTTTACTCTAATAAAACATAAGACTTGCTCCTTGTCTGCCTCACCGTCTCAAACTACTTTTAACTACACAAAGATATAATGGTGCATTAATCTGTTAAAAATAAATTAAAATCACAATTTAATGATTCTGTTGTAACGTATTAAAACATCTCCATTACTAAATCAAGATTGATTGATACTAATTTATGCTTATGTTGTATAAAGTTTCTCCACGTGGTTAAAATGACATCACCACTAGAATTCTTTTTTTTTTTAATTTTTCATTTCAAAGGTTTATTTTATTAGCATAAGATGTCCCCAAGTAAGAGTCCATTCCCAATTTCCACATTACATTTAGTTTCTTATTAGACCAACAGTGCACGTGTACAACTATTCTTTCAAAGTACAAAGTAAAATGAATTATGTATTTACCGAAGGATAGAACCCCTATAACTTTTTGCTGTTATTTGGGCGAGTGTGTTCATGCACGTAAGTTTCTGGATGGATGTGTGTGTCAGTAATTCTAATCTAAAACCTGTTTATAAAGAAGCCTCCGGCAAGTAATGTGCTCTAGAGGAGGAAAACAAAAACAGATACACACAAACACACATATGCAAGTGTCTATGTCTTAACTGTTGGGACAGACAGGATTTTTTTCTTAACATATCAAATAAGACATGTTTTCATATTAGGAGGCTGTGTAATTAAACCACACGATCATTCTGAGCTTGCTTTTCATATTCTTTAATTTTAGGTGTAAACAAACCTGCATAAGCAATCACAAAACAATCTCTGTTGTGCATCACTGTGAATGTTTTGGGTTACAAATGGTAACGTCATGATGATGACATTTATACCTCAATTTTGAAAAGAGTTAAAAGAGTAATTGCAGTAAATTACTGTATAGTATAGTATACTGTTATCCTGGCAGGTTAATTCTCAGCATGTCTCAGTATTTTAATTTGGAGACAGAAACTACTCAAACCTTTACAAGTTATATTTTGAAAGGGCAAATCAGGCCTGAGGGAAATGAACGAAGAAATGAGGATACTTAGAAGTTAGAAGATAGTAAAGATGACCTGTTTGGATCCTACTTGTCGGTTTACCACATTCATACAATTTATTCAGTGAACAAATTCATGGAACACAATTCAGGGTTCTGATTGCCTTATGTAGGTTAAAAATACATCAACACCAACTTTCTGCTTTGAGCTGTCAGCCTGTTGTGGCTGATATTCCCATTCCACAAGAATGCAGCTTTAGTTTTGTCAAGAAGAAAAGCTTAAAGGTCTCACCCCTTTGAACAACATGAGTTGCACTTTACAGCATTTGCAGCTTTAAAGACATTTGTTGATTTTGCTACAAAAGACAGGAAAATATCTGATGAAACACAAAGGTGAATTTTCTTTGTTTATCCCTTAGGGAGCCAAATAATTTTAAACAATAAAAAGTCTTTTCTGGACCCTAACAGTTGTTTTCTGGAAATGTGATTCTTTGAAAAAGCATAATTTTTCTCTGTCGTCATTCTACTTTTTTAAGAAATCCTGAACAGATGTACAAAATCCTTCTCCCATCAAAACATACTCTTTTGAATCCCACCACTACAGCTAGCTTAATAACGCCAGTCTAACAACATGTACAGTGACACAAAAAAGATTTGCTAATCAAAGCAACTACTGCTTTGGCTAATGATCCTATTAGCATAAGCAATTATGTTAAATATATCATGGTGATATGATATTTTGGTAGGACAGTAAGCAGCTCAACTGCTGACTAATGACAACGTTAAAGTTCATGATTTACTTGACATAGCTGCAACAGTGATGTGGTTTCCACATAAGTGATGTAATGTTTTCAGCTGTGCATGATTCGTTTTCAGAAGAATTTACAATATTTATTGTTTGTTTGTTTATTTTTTCCTAAATTTGTGTTGATTATTTTACAGATGTCTTGCAATTCTAAAGCAACAGTGTTGCCCTAATGTCTATTTACACAAGATGCACATTAGTCAAGTATCTTGAATGATGTGTAACTCAAGATTCTACACACGTGCAAAGCAAAAGGAGTAGTTAATTTTATATAAATGTGATTTCACTCAGCTTTTAGAGTGCTGACTGTGGATCCCTGCTTAATCTTAGCCAGAAAAGTGTTTCCAAGAGGGAAGTATTCAAAATGCTTTTTAGAATTCCAAGAGCATTGTGGGGGTGTTGGAGCCCTGAAGGATAGAACAAAACGTAGAAAATGCACTTTTAGTTCTTTTCAGTATATGCTGTTGTAAGGCCAAGAAGTGTGTCATTGATGAAAATAAGCCACCCACATAATATTTCATTTCATTATAATGTTCACATTGTTAAAATGTTATTTTCTTTAGTTGTTGCAAAATAATGTGTGCCCCAGTCACCAGTGAGACATAATACTAGAAGAATGGTTATTGCTCTGTTTTGCATTGAAAGGGAGGTTCCCCTAAAATGAGCAGGTCTTGTGAGCATAAACAGGCCATGCTACTAGCAAAAGTCTGGAGACTATATACAAAATGTATAACAATGTGCTATGTATATACGCTAGTAAGCAGGTACCAAATGGTCATGAGCTGTCCATATGGAGCATAAAATTTAGGAACGTTGGCCATTACTTATGTTAATGTGTATTTTTTGGTAGTGGTGTAGACAGAGAGATGTAGACAATTATACAAGTTATATAAGACAGTAATATTTTGTGTCTTCGTTCAAGTTAAAGAACAGCTACAACTTAAAGAAGTCTAGTTGTTTTTTTCCCCCAAGTTCCTTAGACAGAGGATAGTAAATAAAACACCAACATATATTATCTTTTACCTTGATACAGTGAACGTGTTTGAATGTAACAAATACACTTGTGCTTTTGGTTCAGTCCAGTGTTCCTTTTTTATACTTAAAGTGAGGTTAATAGTCACTTTTCAAGTTTAGTAGTTTGTACTTTTAAAATGGTATTTAATGTGACATCTTGTGGTTCAAAATAAGAGCAAGTTGTGATTTGATTTGAGTATTTAAGTCACAATGTGGAGAGATCTCAATGGAGAGCACAATAGGGATGCCTTGTGACAGTAACATGTTGATGGCCACCTATCCAAGCTAAAGCTTTAGGTGTTAACTGTGTGTGACTTTGACTGAGTGGGAGAGAGTGCAAGGTATGAAGTGAAATAACTTCATACCTTGCACTCTCTCCCACTCAGTCAAAGTCACACATAAATGCAGATTTAACAGATTGGGAAGCAGAATGAAGGGAGAGAAGAAGAAGAAAGAGAAACGTCTAGAGTGTGACAAAGAAAAGTTTTGTTGACGGATGGAAAGACAGGATAGGAAAATGAATGAAAACAGCAATGATGTGTGCAGGTAAAGATAATGAGGGAGAAGAAAGCCGACAGAAACACAGATATCCACTCACATATGCACAGTTAGGTATCAGACTCTGCTTGGTTACACACACAGAATTATTGGCAGCTGCACAGGTACACTAATTGATATGACAGTGATAGTCTCTCTTTGTCTCACACATGCACTCACGCGCACACACACGCGCACACACACACACACACACACACACACACACACACACACACACAGTGTGTTTTCTACCAATTAAATTAAACTGTGAAGTTTAATTGGTAACAAATGCCTGCAGTGAGTGACAGGCGATCTTTGTTAATGACAGATCTGGTAACTGAGGTACCCAAGGGGAGCAATGAACAACTACTTCATGACTGGTTAAGCTTCAGAGGTGTGCCATCAGTCAGACAGTCAGTATAGCTTTATTCACATAGGAAGGGCTTGTTATGGTCCATTCTTGAGTGATTTCTCACCAAGTCTGACCTATACCTTTGGTTATGAGTCAAAGATAATAGAATAATAGAAGCTGTTATGGTTACATTATAGGAAGCATTTTTTCTAGGATTTATGGGACTGTTCTTCTTATTAAATGTTAAAGTTGCTGGATTGCTGATTAAAATCTTTTTTTCTCATTCATTTTTTCTTTTTGACCAAAAGCAGCAGATAAGCAACACAGGTGGGCAGTGTTGTAGTCTGTTATCGCAAATACTCAGTTTGCAACAATTAGAATGAGTAGATGGTTAAGGAATGAGCTATTAAGCTGAGGACTGGCGCCAGATTGGTTGCATCTGAGTGTGTCAAAATGAGCTGATGGCAGGTAGGAGGCCAGTGGCTAGTGTGGTGGCATGTCGTATTGAGGTAGTTGTAAGAGAGGCAGGCTAGAGAATTACATTTGATATTAACAGTGGATAAAAATTGGAACATAACCAAAGTGAACAGACGGAGAAGATCACCCTAATCAAGTTTCTCCACTGACTCTAAAGAAATGTCCTCAAGCACCAATACTGTCTTAGTGATTATAGAAGCTCAACAGGACCACTTTTACTTGAAAAACATAAAGAAAGAAAGCAAATCTGCCTCAGAAATTTCTTGTGAATTTCTTCTTCTGTGCTATCAATGGTGTGTTGACAGTACATGTCAGCGACATTCACATGGGCATATAACAAACTCTGTATGAGCGTAATAAAAACCACTGAGAAAATCACTGGAGCACAGCTGCAAGACATCGATAACCCAGACTGCAATCAAAGTTGTCACCACCACATTGGAGATCAATCATAGTTAGTCCCTCATAGAGACAATATAAATAGAAAAATTCAGTCTGTCCAATGGTAAATATTTCTTTTTTATATAGATTTATTTTAAAACTTATATGCCTCATGCTTTTTTAAAAAACTGATTAATGGTTGATTTTAACAATTACGTTGCAAGAAAAAAAAATTGGAAACTGTCCAGAAGCCTTAGCACTACTTTAAAATGTGACTGTAACCATGGCAGGAAAGTCTTGTGTGTCCTTCTCCACTGTGGCATCAGGATGGCCTGTACTTATCTGATAAAACAGGAGGTAACTCTAACAAAATGAGTGGTTCCTCTCATCTCCCACAGTCACCTTCAGGCAGGAGACAGTGGCACTGCATGTGTGTGTGCATGTGTGTGTTCAGCACAGGACACTAATAAGCACTACTTTGTCTCTGTATGTCCTTGTCCTAGTTAAACAGACACACACAGGAGTTACATGGAAGGAAAGGAGGAGGAGATAGGGAGAGCCTGGAAACATCATTATGACCTGCCACTGTACTATGGGAACACAATGTCTCTCTAGCAGTGTGACACACACACACATTCATAGATTATTACTGTGGTGTCTACAATCAGTGTGGCACAGGGTCAAGTCAGTTAACGTCTACAACCTTCATCTTCTCAGCAGAGCTCCCCACAGGACTCGCGTTTTCAGAGATACTTCAACCCAGTTGGTCATGACAATTTGGAGCCCCACAGAAACGGTCAGCGCCATTTTAACTGCTTCTAAAACACTGACTACAGCAACCGACTTAATGACATCACTTAATGTCTAATATATCCAGCACATAAAAAAAATTCCTGATAAAAGGCAAAATTTGCAGTCTTAATATTTCCTATCTAATGAAAATATTTACTGGAATTCTTAATGCAGTCCTGCACACCAACTGTGTAATTTTACTGAACAAATTTGCGGCATTTATTTTCTTAAACCAAGCTCGATTTTTACCATCCAAATAACCAGATCTGACCAATCACAGCACTGCATTTAGAAACAAGTGCAGTTTAGGTCAAAATGCACATTGGTACTAAATATAGAATGATATGAAAATAGTAAAATGTGTACAATAACACAATGGTACAATCTTTGCTGGACCCAGCAAATAAATCCCATGGATAGGCTCCGCAATGGTCAGAAAAATTTTAAAGACCTCAGTTTGCATGTGTAATGTTAGTTAATGACAGTGCAATTACAAATAGACTGAACAATTATGGTTTGGAAAGATTGTCAGGAGAAAGCCTATTCTTTGTAAAACAAAACAAAAAAGAAAAATGCCAGCAGAGCTTACATTTGCAAAGTTGCATATGAACAAACCACAAAACTTCTAGAACAATGTCCTTTGGGCTGGGGATGTTAATTTGTAGCCACATCACCTGGGCAACTTGCAGTTATTGCTTTGATTAGGAGCTACCCTGTGCACTCTAGACCTCAACTTGATTGAAATCTTATGGCAGGCCTAAAGAGAGCTGCCTATAAATGAATGCCCACACAGCCTAATGAACTTGTGCAACACTGTAAAGAAAAGTGGGCCAAAATTTCTTCACTGGGATGTAAAGCTGATGAAGTCATACAGAAAACAATTATTTTAAGTCATTCTTGCTACAGGCAGATTTTCTTAATTTTTACACTTTTCACTGCAAAGAGTCCTATTAAAACTTTGTCATATGAATGCAGATGTGTTCAGGTAGAGACATTTGTGAAACATGAGAAAACTGGGGAAAATTGAACACTACATTTGAATTATACTTCAGTGGCATAACATTGAACATTGCAAAATACTTCTTTGAAGTGTTTGCAACTTTGCATTACAAAGATATGTAGCTGAAACAGGCCAAATATGAAACTAACAAGAATTAGCCAGAACAGATTAACTGCAAGGAGGAGGAGGAGCAGTGGGTAGCCATGATATTGCCTTCATTAAGGGCAAAATGACAGGAACAATATTCAGTCATGTTTGTCAGTGTTATCCACTCATCCACATGACACATTAATAGGCCTTGCGAAAAACAGAACCCCAAGCTGCTCTTCTGCTGCAACTACTCGTCACAAACTGCTGTTAAGGGGTAAGAGCTGGTGGTTAGGAGCAACTCAGTTTGTGAAAGTGGATGCAAGTCAACAGGTATACCCCCAGCCAAGACTGTTAGAAACTTAGTCGTAAATATAGCATAAATAACTAACATAAATATAGCCTGTAGCAAGAACACAGTCTTATTCAATGTAACTTTAAAAATGCCAAAAGGAACAAAGCAGAAGCACACGGCTGACAAGTCACTTATTATTATTATGCATAGTATATTTTAATGACCTACTATTATAACAATTTTTTTTTTAAATTACAATGATGGTGATTATAATGACACATAATGAGTCTCAGAACATCTAATGAGACAAAGTGTGTTTAATGAAGGACACTGAAAATAAAGAGAAAAAGACAAAGACATAGGGTTAGGCATTAGTGGCAGTGCGTTTTATTGCTACCCTCCGGCATGCAGTGGGGCTTTTATGGAAGGTGTCAGACTTGAAGCGGACAGTTGAATGACGTGACACACGCAGACAGATGCATACACGCACACACACTCGTTCATTCAGCTCACACATATGTCCACCTACACAAACCATCACGCCCAACCAGCTTAGCAGAGTTAGACTCTCTCTTATTGCAGCCCAGGGTTCCTTTTTGTGCGTGCCCTGATGAATATATCATCGGTCCATTTTTGGCGAACAACATTTCAGTTCCCACACGCTATGCGGCTCCGCCCTATCACTTTCAGTTAGATGAACATGGGGTTACAGCAGGACTGGTGGAGAATTTAAATACAATGCATGAAATGGAAAACAGAGCGAGAGGCAGGGAGGGAACTCTAGAGTGATGGAGAGTGGGTGGTTAAAAGAAAAATAGAAGAGAAGAGAGGTGAGACAGATGGGGAGAAAAGGGGATGGGAAGTGCTATCTGTATCTGCCTGATCAGTTTCACTTAAGCTAAACAGGAGCTCGGTTGAATAGGGAATAGCTTGTGTAACAGAGCAAAGAAAGAACGAAGGAAAGACCACTATCTGATACAACTCATGGATGCCTTAGGATGAGCTTGACGTGACATGACAGTCATCACTCACCTCTCACTCCGACGTGACCCACGATTATGGACCAGAGGAGGATGGCCACTCACTCAGTGTCAGTCAGGCAAGAGTCTGCAAAGCAGAAATGAGTAGATCAGCCTTTGTTTTATGATTTTACAAGTTTCATTAGTTCTGTAAAAATAATTACAGGTTCTAAACTAATGAATATGTGTTAATCATGACAACTCAGTGAGTTATTTCCTTGTGCATCCTGTAAAACTGGACATCACCACACACACTGGGGGTCTTGTTTGTTATATGCTATTGTGTATCATCTTTGCCACCCGTGGGTAAAAAGAAGAAACTCACAGCTGATACTGATCAGTTGTGGCCCTATTGGGAGTAACAATAGGAACACTAAAGGTGTCCCATGGTATCAGGTACTAAGAGTAGCACAGCCTTGAAGTCTGGAAAGTTGCGAGGTTAAGCCTCAGGGGAAGTAATTTGTTTTTGAAGCACATGGCACAGATGCCAAGAACAGGCAGAAAATAATCAAACAACTGAAAGAGGATCAGCAGTGTTATTCAGTGCACCTGTCAAAGGTTTAAATATGTTGGCTGATTGGTGTATTTCTCTTTATGATGTTTAATACACCATCTGGCCCCTTTTAGAAATTTGATTGCATGTTGTCGTGACATATGAACTTTCTTTTTAGATAGTTGATTGCTTTTGAATAGGAGCAGTAAAATGTTAGGCACTGATTGTCATTATTAAGGACACACTCTGGTCCTGTGCTCCTCTCCTACCACCCGTGTACACAGCCTCTGCTGTTTGATAAAGATAACTACCATAACTACCACTAGCATGCGACAGCTGTGAACCACAGGAGAGGGACGAAAACTTTCCTCTTAAGTGCCGATCATCCACAACGATCATCTGCACAAAGCACAGAGTCTAGCTGACATCTCTGCTGCACTGTACATTCATGCACTTCACTGTAACCTAGAACAAAAAGACTCTCTTTAAAAAACCATGAGGTGCACGCACACACCCCTACCTACCTGCACATCAGCATGCATTCACACAGTCACCATGCCCCAACACAGGTTTAATGGCTTTTCAGTGAACTAGATACAACTTGACATGTTAACAGCAGGCACACACACACCGACCCGCCATCTCACGGTCACCGCAGCTATTCTGTGGATTAACTGTACAGTCTTGACATACAGAAACACAGATTCACTGAAATATGAAAAAAATGCAGATTTGCTTCTGAATTCATGTGAACTGACAGGCCAACCGGTATGTGTTAATATGGCATGCTATGCTCACATACACACATGACCTGTAAGACATGTGCATATGAGTGCATGTATCATTTTAAGAAACAGTCACCAACGCAGCAGACTAACAGGTAAGATTTCTGAATTGCACTCAAACAAATTCTCATATGGCAACAATTAATGCAATCAACACACTCTGGAGGCCCGTGTGTGTTTTTGTGTGTGTATGGCCATCGAGGGATCACTCGAAATCTACCTTTCTTGCTGACACGGCTTTGTGTGTCTGCGTGAAAAGTAGGCCAGAGAATGACAACCTCCATTTTTCATTGTCGTTACTTTGGAGACGGAGCAGGAACAGATGCCACACTGGGACACAGAAACACACACGCACGCAGAGGCACACTCCAACATCCCGTGAAAACACAGATTAAAAGTGCCAACGTGCAGACCTGAGTTGACCTATTTCAGCTTCAATTAAAATCACTTTGTGTATTTGTATGACCTTTTGAAATTGCAACACCATGCAACTCTGCAAAAAACAAAATCAGACCGCGTTTTATTGACTTTTTTGTCATCTTGTCCTATATAATATCCTTGAAATGATTACCATGTGAATTATTGTGTACTGTTATAATTGCAGTTCATGAGATTTTTTAAAGGTTAATACCAACTTATATAAATAAATATTACCTTTTTTTTTTTTCAACTTTTAAATCCATAATGCAACCAAAACGCAGGAAATGAAGCCCAAAATTCAAAAGACTTTGTCTGACTCAAGCACAATAAGCATAATAAATGCAACGAATCATCTAATCTTCGTTCTTAAATAGCAATATGCTTCTAAAACCATCCCCATATATTTTTGTTTGCTTGTTTTGTCATGTCTTTGTTTTTTCCCCAGTCTCATTAAGATAAATCTGTTCAATTAATGTTTGAGATCACAGTGTGATTGTAAGGACCGGAAAAGGAATAATCTCCAGATGGCTGATTTAGAAAATAGCACGATAAAAATGTTCAGGTCGCTTTGGCAATATTGGGAAAACAATCAGATCTAATCATGTTATGATCTCATGTAACATGACCACAAACACTTTGAATGGGTTCTGCAGTTGTATGTCATGCTCTTAAAACCCTGAGCACTGGAGGGGAAAGCTGCTGATGCCACAATATTAATACCAAAGAGCTATAACTAGCCTAAAACATCGTATAATATAAATCTGCACGTCTACTAGAAAAGGGAGGCTCTAACGGCAATGTCATGGTTAGAAATACAGCCCTATCTCAAACCCCGTTCTCCTTATTTCTTTGTCTTGGAGAAATGCTCCTGTGTTAAATACTTGGACATTCACAACCGAGTTGTGATTTGCCAGGAGACCCATCCGTTCAAACAAACAAAAACTGCTGTTTGAGTGTGAAATCTACCATTACTAACCTAAATAAAAAAGAGAAATGAACTGGATTCAAAGTCAAGAAAATTTAAAAAAAGAAATCCTGGAGAATTACCTACTATATGTCATGCCTCATCATTGACATCACAATTCCCTACACAGGTGAACAGTGCAGCTTATTCTTTCAACATTTTAACTTTCAGCTATGCACTGGGACTGCTGTTAGATAGTGTTGCTAGATTTTTGTACAAATAACACCCTATTTACATCAATTTGATCACCAGGCAGGGTCATTAATTCAATTAATTCAATAATCAAAAATTGCAACTTTCAGTAACTATAGAGTACATATCTTGGTAACAATTAGTCTCACTGAACCTGATGTGAATGTAAATGTACTGCATTACAATGCTGTTATGCTTTAGTTCTAAATCATTGTGAGTGCGAGGTATCCTCTTCCACAGATGTGCAATTCATGGTGAGCTAGTCCCAGTGCAGGGACCTCCAGGGTAGGCAAAACAAACTAAAAGAAGTAATTTCCCACAAAGAAAACACAACAAAACTTTGAGTATTACTTACTAGACATGATTATAAATTATCTGTCAACTCTGCTTTCCAAAACTGGCTGATATTAATGGATTATTTCTTGGTTATTTTCTTTAGTTTCTGTTTTTCAGCACATTATTTATAATATTCTCCTTAGGCTTATCCAACACAGTAAGTCTAAACCGAAGTCTAAGATATTAAAAAAAATCAGCTGTTATTTTACACACGTTAATTTTACAGTGGACCTCCACCGAGCCTCAAATGCAGTCTCAATTCATTGACTAAGATGTCATGAACTTCTTTGCCTCTCCGATGTGTTTTCAGTCAGTGCAACAAAACCTCTTAACCCTAAACTCATGTTCAAATATCAAACCAGTGTTAATGCACAACAATCTCTAACTAGAAGCTATTTTGACACAACACTTCTCCAGCACTGCCACCCAGAGCTGTTGTGTCAGACAGTGACTAAACAGAGTGAAGAGAAAATCACCTTCAAGCGACAAATTCTGTTCTTTTTGTTTTGTTAACATCTGCCAAGTTTACTTTATTTAAACTTTTTTGAACTATTTTGCACTTTCAGCCAAAATACTGCTTAACAATGTGATCTGTGGCCCGCTAACAATAAGCAAATAGCTGTTAGTGGTGTTGTTGTAGGTTTGTGTATGCTTCTTTGGTGGTAATACACCCGAAGCATTGCTGTAATTATTCAGATATGATCAGATCTGTGTTTTGTTCTCAGGAGACCAAGGTATTCTCATGTACTTTTAGCACTGTTGGCATATGGGCATAGCATAAGAATGGTAATTAACATTTATTACACATAGATACATACTTAAGAGACTTTAAAGAGAAATACAGTGCAGGTTATATACAGTTGTCGCTTCTTATGGTCATGTGATCCAGGAACTGCATATATTCTTACTTTTTGTGCAATAAGTACCATAATGCTAAAATTGTTACTACAGGGAGTGCAGAATTATTAGGCAAGTTGTATTTTTGAGGAATAATTTTATTATTGAACAACAACCATGTTCTCAATGAACCCAAAAAACTCATTAATATCAAAGCTGAATGTTTTTGGAAGTAGTTTTTAGTTTGTTTTTAGTTTTAGCTATTTTAGGGGGATATCTGTGTGTGCAGGTGACTATTACTGTGCATAATTATTAGGCAACTTAACAAAAAACAAATATATACCCATTTCAATTATTTATTTTTACCAGTGAAACCAATATAACATCTCCACATTCACAAATATACATTTCTGACATTCAAAAACAAAACAAAAACAAATCAGCGACCAATATAGCCACCTTTCTTTGCAAGGACACTCAAAAGCCTGCCATCCATGGATTCTGTCAGTGTTTTGATCTGTTCACCATCAACATTGCGTGCAGCAGCAACCACAGCCTCCCAGACACTGTTCAGAGAGGTGTACTGTTTTCCCTCCTTGTAAATCTCACATTTGATGATGGACCACAGGTTCTCAATGGGGTTCAGATCAGGTGAACAAGGAGGCCATGTCATTAGTTTTTCTTCTTTTATACCCTTTCTTGCCAGCCACGCTGTGGAGTACTTGGACGCGTGTGATGGAGCATTGTCCTGCATGAAAATCATGTTTTTCTTGAAGGATGCAGACTTCTTCCTGTACCACTGCTTGAAGAAGGTGTCTTCCAGAAACTGCCAGTAGGACTGGGAGTTGAGCTTGACTCCATCCTCAACCCGAAAAGGCCCCACAAGCTCATCTTTGATGATACCAGCCCAAACCAGTACTCCACCTCCACCTTGCTGGCGTCTGAGTCGGACTGGAGCTCTCTGCCCTTTACCAATCCAGCCACGGGCCCCATCCATCTGGCCCATCAAGACTCACTCTCATTTCATCAGTCCATAAAACCTTAGAAAAATCAGTCTTGAGATATTTCTTGGCCCAGTCTTGATGTTTCAGCTTGTGTGTCTTGTTCAGTGGTGGTCGTCTTTCAGCCTTTCTTACCTTGGCCATGTCTCTGAGTATTGCACACCTTGTGCTTTTGGGCACTCCAGTGATGTTGCAGCTCTGAAATATGGCCAAACTGGTGGCAAGTGGCATCTTGGCAGCTGCACGCTTGACTTTTCTCGGTTCATGGGCAGTTATTTTGCGCCTTGGTTTTTCCACACGCTTCTTGCGACCCTGTTGACTATTTTGAATGAAACGCTCGATTGTTCGATGATCACGCTTCAGAAGCTTTGCAATTTTAAGACTGCTGCATCCCTCTGCAAGATATCTCACTATTTTTGACTTTTCTGAGCCTGTCAAGTCCTTCTTTTGACCCATTTTGCCAAAGGAAAGGAAGTTGCCTAATAATTATGCACACCTGATATAGGGTGTTGATGTCATTAGACCACACCCCTTCTCATTACAGAGATGCACATCACCTAATATGCTTAATTGGTAGTAGGCTTTCCAGCCTATACAGCTTGGAGTAAGACAACATGCATGAAGAGGATGATGTGGACAAAATACTCATTTGCCTAATAATTCTGCACTCCCTGTAATTTGACTAGTGGTGCAAATACACACACACACACACACACACACACACACACACACACACACACACAGAGTTTTAACAGACATGTTGAGTAAAAATTTACCCCCCATGTTCCAGTGAACCATTCTTTTTTTTCTGATTTCAATTTGTATTCCAACCTGGAGGTCTCCATGTTGTGCTGTTTCAGTTATTGTAATGCAGCCTGGCATAACCTTTTTAAAATAAAGTTTTTAAAGGTGAAGTTACATGGAAGAAAAAATAGTTCTGAGGATTTCAGCAGAGGGAGGCTTACCAGACAACAGACAGTAGATGTACAAAAGTAAAACTCAAATGAGTTCATTTCAGCTGCAAGATCAAAGTTTCCATCCAATAAATTATATTCCAAAGTCCTATTTGTGCGATTAAGCTATTTAAAAACTCTTATTCTAGCTTTCATGACTAGACAGACGGACAGAAAGACACACAGACAGGCTATATAGGTGGTCTTATCTGTCTATGTCACACTTTTAAAAATTCGACAGTGATTTGTGACAGTGACAGATTTTTCATATCCTTAAGTTGTTTCTTGGACTTCAGTGAACCATTGCACTGTAAATTTGCCTTAAATTTCAAAGTGCAAGATGTCACATTTTCACTTTATCTAATATAAACTGTAGATGAAAGAGTAAAAAGTCTTAAAGTCTTAAAATCTAATAAATATTTTCCAACAGAATTAAATAACTCTCATAAAATGCCATTAGGCTACATTTCCACAATATGAGCAGCTCTGAGACAAGAAGAGTTTTAGGGACTTTGTGAAGGTAATTGCTCAGTGAGGCGATCTTGTAAGAACTGCACGCCATTAATGTGTTTCTCATTTTTCATTCACAGAACAGAAACAATAACATCATGTAATAGCCAGCTAGGTTTCTATAGCAACAGCCACAATCACTGTGACAAGATGGAGGATGTCATAATCAGAACTGGGAGTTTGTTTGTGTCGTGGATTTCATGATGACAGTGGCGTTAGAAAGGCAGAGTATCACCCGAAAAAGGCGGCCTGTTTGGCAGCTTCAATCAGCAGGAGAAGCAGGAGAGGTGCAATTTTCTATGTAGCACTATCCACCAACTGCAACACTATGTTGCCCCTAATATGATACATGTGATGGAGATTGAACACTGGAGCTGTGTCAGAGCGCTGTTTCACATTTAGAGTGGCTGTGTGATGATTCCACTGGTAGCGAGGGGAGAGGGAATTTCCTTCGTCTCTTCGGAACACAACAAGCATTTTTAATTTCTCACTAACACACTCGTGACTTTCTCTTCAGCTGATTTTATGGTTAATGCTCTGCCTGGCTGTTCTTGGTATCAGACTGCACTTTCAGAGCTGTGTGTCTCTAATATCGAGGCACTTCCATAGCTAAAATCTCCAGTTATTTGTTCACTGACCCACTCCCAGTGGGTCAGCAGTGATTACTCTGAGCAGGTCCTCTTAGATGACGGGAATCTCTTTCTGCATGATTTCTCTAGCACTACTGACTAAACAACAGGGACTCCTGTCCCGGCCAGGCTTCAAAGAAATGTGGAATATTTCTAGACAACCAGCTGTTGTTGTGACGCTCATGCTGTAGCTAAATCCTGGTCCTGCAGATCTGCACTCCACAAAAGCTGTCAAATCAGATGCTTTCTCCCCACGAATGCTGCCAGACTCAAGCTTGAGGGATGTGCTCATAGCTAAATAAATGCCATTTCATTTGGTTGAAACTGTCAGCGCCACTTTTTGTGCATTAAAATCAAGAGGGGGCAGCTTGAAGGTGGGCATTCACCAACTTTAAAGGTATATCATGGACAGGCCACAAAAAGATGGCTGAACAGGCAACAGTTAAAGAAAATAGAGAAAGAAGTAGTGCAAAAGTGGTGTTTTGGTGGTTTGAGAATAGTCCATAAGTAGCCTACTGTTTGCTGAGTAAGATAAACTGAAACATAGCAGCTTTTCATTATCAGCACAAAATGAGGTTGAAACAGCACTTTTACTACTATAAAAGCAGAATAGGGGAATATGTGCCCTTAGACATTTCCCATCTGGTCTACTTAATTTCTCTCCCATATGCCTCGCACTTTACCATTGCCTGCATTTAGCTGGAAAGCCAGATATTTGCATATGAAGCTCAAAGTGATTTAATACATTTTTAAAGAAATCTATCCTTGAGGAAATAAATGGACACAGAACTGGGGAGCGTTTCAGTCATTTCACTACAATCTAATGATTTAAAGCACAGGATGGCCATCAGGCTTCCTGGATGTTTGGTACTAAAATCCTTGTGTGTATTTTCTGTTGGTTCAAGGTCCTTTAAATGAAATTTTAAAAAACTGTCATGGCAATTGAATGCTGCTGTTTTTCTTTTACTTACTTGTTATGGTAAGCTGAGGTAATTTCCTACATGCTGCATCTCCACACTTAACACTCAGTTATGAGGCTGACAGAAGTGTGTTTCCAGAAAGGCAGACATTTAAGCAATTTTCAACTTAGTGGAAGCTAATTTGTATTTTGGTGCCCTGTAATTGTCAGACAGGCTGTTGAAACCTCTTCATCTGCATGGTATTCTTAGAGTAAGAGTCGTGTGTCTGTGGTTTTTTCTTTTAAAAACCAACACTTTATTTGAGCCATAGGATTTAGTTCACTGACTCAAGCACTTGGAGAAAAAAAATGAAACAGAAGACATGAAGACCAAGAGAAGTAAGCTAAGAGGAACTGTGTGAACTACTATCATATATGCAAGAATACCAGTGTAAATGTTATGTGATGTAAATTCATATTGCGATATCACTGCTATAGCAATGCAATGCCTTTAAGCTCCATAGTGTGCACATCAATGAGACAAGCCAGGCATTTCTGAGAGCAATAGGCATGAGACAGCCTCCAGTGGCAATTTAGTACCTAAAAACAGAGCTACTCAACAACCTCCAACAAAGCACAGTACTTTGCAAAGCATATATGGAAACTGTTCCAGGTAAAGGTGGAAGCAAGAAATGAGTCTCAACACTTGAGGCAAAAAGACACCATTGTGTACAACTGGGCTATGAAGAAGAAGATACTTGTGATGTTCAACACAAACGTAGACAAATGGCTCAGTCGAGTGTCACTGGCACAGTTGGGAGCTGCACTCCATGTGACAGTGGTGTATCGGTCTGGAACAAAATGGCTCTTAGAACCGGCTCTTTGAAGTGAACGATGGGATCGGGTTCCTGCCTGGGAGCCAAAGATGCTTTCTTTTCTTTATTTTCCTCTCTCTTTTTGTTTTATGTTGTGCATAAAGGGTCAACTACATGACTTGTGGTGACATCTAACTGTCCACACCAAACAACCATTGGTTCCTACTGAGCAGGAAGGGGAGGGACAGGGGTTACAGAGCCCGCACACACGAGCACATACCCCACTCAGTGTAAAGTAAGGGAAAAATTATGAAAAACCTTAGGCATTATGGTTAACAGGCAACTCTATTAGTTGATAAACTATACACTGAACAACAGCTGTTACAATATGGGACATGACTGCATAATAGTGCACTGGACAGGAAAGAAGAAGAAGAAAGAAACTCACTGCTCACTCTCTTTAGTAAACAAATTCTTTTTCCTGCTGAGTCTAAGCAGCCAACTAAGGTCTTGATTAAACTCCACTGCAGACATGCACAGAGAGCTGGAGATCCAAAAGCCGAGTAGTCATTTCTGTTATACTTTTTTGAAGTCCACCATTTGGGGAACATGTGCAATTGGCATATTGTAATATTAATTTTCCATGGACAAGTCTGCAAGGTCACAAAGACGGGCGCACACACAAACATCTGCACATGCCCTTGCACTCCCTATCTGATGAAAACTTTCTGCCACTCAGACCCAAGTGAAGCCTAGCAAACTCACAAATACAAAAGTATAATCAAGGCTTACTGGAACAGTCTCCTACTTGTTTTTCACTTGTTTAACTTGTTTTCCACCTCAGTAGAAGCGCTGTGTATACCATGCCACAACAAATCCATGAGAATAGACAAGAGGGCATCTTTGTTATATACACACCAGAAGTAATAAAATAACCTGCCAACAATCGCATACCTGATCTGACGACCCTCAGCTCTTTTATTTAGTATTTTCACACCTGTCTTCTTAACTGGAAGGACAGAAACAACCTTTCAGTATCTCAGTGGCAGCACTTACTATCCAAGAGATTTGCCTTAGATAGGCACAATACAAAATCTTGTTAATATCACCTGCCATTCTGTGTAATGTGCAAACAAAGCAAAAATATCTACTCCGTGGACAATCTCACCCTTCCTTAGTGGTAACACCAGTTACCCCCACTTCCTGTCCCTAAGTGCAAGCATCACCCCTAATGCTGCCAGCACCCCATTATATTAATGGTAAATGGCCTGTATTTGTATAGCGCTTTACTTAGTCCCTAAGGACCCCAAAGCGCTTTACACTACATTCAGTCATTCACCCATTCACACACACATTCACACACTGGTGATGGCAAGCTACATTGTAGCCACAGCTGCCCTGGGGCGCACTGACAGAGGCGAGGCTGCCGGACACTGGCGCCACCGGGCCCTCTGACCACCACCAGTAGGCAAACATGTCTTCCCCAAGGATATTTGGCATGTAGACTGGAGGAGCCGGGGATCAAACCACCGACCTAACGGTAAGTAGGTCGGTGGTTCCTCTACTTTCTCTAGTTTCATATTTATCTTATACTATTTATATGTTTTTATTATTGTTGTTGTTGTTTTGCCTTCATTTTCCTGTTTGTTCTATAATTGTTTGTTTGTGTTTATCAGTACTGTTTGCTTTGTTTTGTTTATACACCAGGAAGAAGTAATGGTAAAAAATTCCCTACTGGCTCAGAGCCCCATGTTGATGAATGTCCAGTGCAGTCCACTGTTGAAGCGACACACAAGAGCACGCATTCACATACACCACTGTTTAATCAGGTTGCCTCAATGTAAGCAAGGGACTTTTGTTCAGTAGTAAACACACAGACACAACCACACACAGATGGGCAAATACACTGGAATAACTATTATCCAAAAAACATGCATACATACTTGACACAAGCAAGAAGAAATGGAATTTTGATTGCATCATGTCTAAGTAACAAAGGGAAGTAAAAGAAGGATGAAGCCCCCTCATCTCAGCATAACCGTTGAAATGCTGTCTTTATAACAACTTTGGAAATGCCAGAAGGTTAAAAGATGTCACGTGGTTCAATTTAGTATGTATGATGTACTTATGGTCCATCTTGAGTAAGCAATTAACCTAAAATGTCATAGAAGCTGCTTTGTACAGATTAGCTGTGTCTGTGCACTTCACAGCTGTGTTGGTTGCTTGTAGAGGAGCTATGTGGTTTCAATGTTTTGGCTGGTGGAAGTATGTTCCCTAATAACTCTATATTTGGCTGCCATGAATAAGTAAGGCTTCTTCTCCTCATGCAGTTCAGTTACACCACTTGAGCTTTCAGAAGCACATTATAAGGAAGCATTTGTGGTAAGTGTATCTACGAGGAAGATGAGAGCGTGTTTGTCTGAAGACATTTCTCATAATTATAATCTATTTTGAATTACCCACGAGACCCACAGAGTTGTTGGTTTCGTGCTTCCCGTTCTTTAGCTTTCTCTCTATCAAACTTTCTCAGCAGTACAACACCATACCTCCAAATCACTTTCTGTTATCATCACAGTCAGCACATGAACTCATAGCGTGCCCAAACCATTCTCATTCTCATGAACTCACTTCATTTTGCAGTCTGCTGTATTGTATACTGTGAGCTGGAAATCAATATTAATAATATACTGCTTCTTTTCAGAGAAAAACAGATTTACATTTTATTCAGAAGATTTAAGTGCACCTGATACCTGTCATATATTTATATTTTGATACATTTATATTCTGTTAAAGCAATCCATGCAAGTACGAGAAAGGTTTAGGCTTCAAGCTGCTGTAAATGCTCAGTTTCAGAAGCAAATATCATGTATTTGGTCTTCTCAGACACATAACTCTGGCTGGAAGCACAGACGCCCCCAGTTTATTTTCCTAAAATACAATAATTGTACTTTCCAGGTCGAATACAATTTAAAAGCAGGTAGACTGGGACCTGCATTGTCAATATACACCAGGTTAGTACAACTTGATATGTATATATGTATAAAGTATATATGACATAAGTTTTGATGAAATACTAGAGCCCCGTAGGCATGAATATCAGGTTGTCACAGATCTGTGGAAAGTCTATCTATTCTTCACAGACAATCACTTTGAGCCAATTCCTGGTGGAGGAATTTAATGCCTTTCAGAGGTGTTCTATTATTACCTTTGGAAGGAAACATCGGAGGAAACATTTTCTCTTCTGACAAGTTAGTTCAGACTGGGAATCATGCGAGTTTCACGCTCGACATCAGTCACTGTGGTAGTCCAGGCCAAACGTGCTCAACCGTGATTGATCCAGACTTCTTTATTCTGGTTTCAGCTTTGGCTGTGCTGCCAATCGAGCTGCCAACAGTCAACAGGCTTCTGTTTATGTTCAGCAGTGACTGAATAACTACATAGTAACCAACTGCCACTTTCACAGCAATGTTAAACATTAGGGATATAATTGAATGGTAGAATTATTGTATTGCAGTGTTCACAGGTGAAGTCACTGAGGATATTGTTGAATGCCTTTACAGCAAATAGGGTTAATATATAATATCTAGAAGCTAAAGGTTTTTTTTTTCCTAAATCAATTCAGGATTTAAATAAATGCTAATGCACTTTGTACACAAAGTACATTTGCATCCTCTTTAGATTCAAGCCCAGTATTACTGTTTACTATTTCCAAACAAATGCAAAATACAAGTTATGATGTATTATTTTGAGAGAAATAACAGGTGTCTTTTTTTCTTTTTTCTTTTTGTTAACTGTCACCAGAAAAAATTCCAATAAAGTTCTCAACTTTATTTCATATGTCTCTTTTCTCTCCTTTTTTGCATGCCATATCCCCTTTTCCTATATGGTATGTTTTTCTCATCTTCTTTACTGTAACACTCCAAGTCTCATTGTCTTTTTCTCATTCTGTTGAGCTCACACTTTTGAATAATTAACATGCAATAAATCCTACTGTCACATCAGTTTTTCAGACTCCATCCTGGGCCTGTAAATGTATGTGTGTGAGCACGTGTGTAGATTTGAATGTAGCTATGAGAGTGCAAGAGAGAAATACTGAGATGTTCCAAAGGGCAGCTTTAACATTGAAAGAAACCTTCATATAAAATCCCTGTTTTTATAGAAATACTGAGCTCCTATGACAAATAAAAATCCATGACATCCCACTTGAAGTGTAACCAGAATTCTTGCAAGCTGCAGAGTGCGAATGGCTGCTTGATGAAAGCTAAAAATTATTTAGTTCTGCTTTTCTTTGGCTGTTGTGGATGATTTTGTTTGGCCTACGTACAGTTTTTCTTCTACACTTGGGTGGATTCCTCCAAGGGCACACCTGAGTACATTGAATACACACACTCAAACCATTTGAGCCCATATGGCCACACATAAACATGTTGGCTGTGCGGAAAAAAAACACAAGACCAAAAAAAAAAAAAAAGAGCAGAAAACAGTCCAAACTCCAACGTGTAATTGCAAACGCACAAAGACACACACATTTATGGAGTGTCTGTCCTGGAAAGATAACCCAGAAAGGATTACCTATACGATGTTTAACTGAACAAAACATACCTTGGCAGTGAAAAAGAGAAAACATGGGCCAGTGTACGTGTGTCAGATATGCAGCATGCCATAAATTTCCTGATCAAATACGACAAGACGTCATTCTCACATGAATTATTTTGTCTGTAAAGCTGCAGTCACAGATTCCTAAAACTCAGTTAGCAACAGGAAACAATAGGAAAGAGCATTTTCTCAGTCACTGTATAACATTTCAATCATTTACCACATTCCAAAATGTGAAATGGTTTGTCAGGTTGGCAGAGCTCATAAAAAGCCACCCCAGTGCAAATCAATAGCAGACAAAGCCAAGAAAGGAGTAGGCAGGGTTCAGCCAAAACACAATCTCAAAGGCTTTCCTTTTTCTGCCAGTAAAGTTCAGCGGGGGTCCAGGCAGAGATAGTCAGATGAAAGCGGTTAATTACATACTATCGTACAGTGTGGTTCTTTTTGTCAAGGGTGAATGTGACTGCGTACGGTTTCACTGATATTTTGGAATCACATTTGTTCATTTTATTGTTATCCTTCTCCAAAGAATTAATATCAATTCAAAGAGTAAAGCAGCAGAAGTTGCTAAAATATTTCTGAACATTATTTTTATTGGTAGCAGTTGCTGCGCTTTTAATTTAAAATGGGTGGCTTTAACAAGTCAGTAATCGTTCCTCTCTGTACCAAAAGAACAGATCTGGTGAAAAATATAAACAGGATTGCAAAGATTAATAATGAACTTTTAATGGGAAATCTGTTTGGGTTTAATGATGGGGTTATATGGCTATTGATGGATAACAAATGAATGAGTACTATCAACATTAAATTTAGTTTTAAAGAGCTAAAGTCTCCTGCTGATTCATATTCACAGATCAGCTTCTTCAGTCTGAGCCAAAATTGCTGCATTGTGACTTGCATTAAGCAGCTTCTCTACTGGGATCATTTCTCGAGGTGGTTGTTGTTTGGAGACTACAGGTAAAAGCAGACATTTTAATAATGATAGAAACTAAACTTTCTATCATTTCTACACTTCATTTCAACTTTTTCCATCTACACTGGGTTAAGAAAGCTGCGTTTGATGAATGGAAAATTCACAAAACTGACACACGCATCAAGATACAAGATGAGAAACGATCACGATGATGTCCCAGTGACTACATCTACCAACAACAGCAGAAAGGTTTCAAATTGCACAAGCTGTTTTTTCAATACAAGGGTAAGTAAAGCCTACAGCTGCAGTTTATAGCTCAGCTTGTATCTAATGTTTGTACTTCTTTATGGAGTTTCTTTAGGTTTAAATACTTACCAATTAATGCTTATAATTTGCATTCATTTTTAGTCCTGCTCTGAAAATACTGGGTAAATGAATGTCAATATTCTTATTCTCAAGGAAATGCACTCAAAGTATCAAGTAAAAGAACTGGGTACAAAATAAAATTACCCTCTGTGACTGTTAACTGTTACATATTGTATCATTACTTGCTATTAGTCATTTAATAGGGTGAAAGTGTGATAGTTACTTGAGCCGAAGCTTATTTTGGACTATTTTTTCTTGAATAGGGTTAGAGTCTGCAGAGCAGAAAAACTAACAAAGTCATTGTGCTGCTTTTAGCTTTCTCTTCGAGTGATAATTGTGCAAATCGCAGCACAGCTTTTATGTTCAAATTATATTCATTGTGACTTTCTTTAAAAAACATTAAAAAAAAAAAAAAATACACAAATCTTTTTCCCTTTCCAGCCGTTCTGTCTGTGCTGTATCACAACTAGACACATTTCCTTTAACATCTAGGGGGTTTATGGTTTTGTTTTTGGGATGACTATTTGTTATTTTCCAAGCCAGCAGCCAGGTTTGGGGATTGTGGATTGGTGGAAAATATGTGAACATAGATGTATTTGGGATGATATTACTCTTGCAGATTTGCAGATCTAGCAAAGCTTTCTAAAAAAGTTTTCCCCATTGTCCCATGAGGTGCTCCAGGTTGTACTTCTGACAATGATGCAGTAAGGCAGTATGTTCTCAAATGTGACTCTGTAGCATGTAGACAGGGTGGCAGATGGGGCTCTAATGGCTCATCCATTTTTATAAGATGAGCTTACCACGCCCAACTAAAAATGGAGAACTTGGAGTATTATGTAAGTGGATTAGATATGAAGTTCAAAGGCATTAATAGAGAAGACGTAACAGGGTAGAGCACTCAGAGGCATTAGGTAACACATAAGAAACTATGATACTTATTCAAATGCTTTTGAATTATGTTTTCATTAAAGGCACTAAAGTAAATTAAAGTAAGTTAAATATTGCCATGTGTGGAGTGCATTGAATGCACCTGCAATTTTGAAAATGCAGACGTTCATGAATGTATAGATGGCTAAGAGCAATGAACACAAATATGACTACCAGTACATATATGAGGTTATGTATGGGAGGGGTATGCGGTATGCAAGTTGTTGGATTTCTGCTTTCCCTGCACTGTATGCAAACAGACTTGAAGAAAATAATTCATCAGTTAAACCATGAAATGTCCTCAAGGCATCTTCAGAGACCTGCAAAAATACTGTCACACCTAAGCTTTCTGATTCATTCACACACATGCACAAACCCACACATACACACACATGCACACACCTCAGCCCCTGAAGGTAATGGTGAAGGTTTTTGAATCCTCCCAAATGCTCCAGAAAATCTCCATTTCTTAAAAACAAAATCTGTAAATGGATTCTATATGTAGATATACTTACATATTTGTATGGGTGCGTGTGTGTGTGCTTGTATATAGTATATGTAGGTTATGATGACACTCTGTTAATGAGACTACTCAAGGCAACTTGCCTCTATCCCTGAATGATATCTATATATGAATTTGTCTTTGTGTATTTCCATTTCATTTCTTTTGGTTTCCGTTTTTAAAAAGAATCTACTATTACTTTCTGTACTATTATTTGAAAAATCTACCACAACTGCTTAGCTTAGCTTAATTCTCTTTACCCCTTGAGGATCATAGGCCTTCGAAAATTTGTCCACTTTCTGTGGTCTCGTGGTTATTTTGGCACTTTCAGTTTATCCATGAGACTCCAGCTCCATGTCTGCTCAGGGCATCCTCTTCTTTGCTTTCCTTGTGGGTTCCAGTCAAGCAATTGTTGGATGACTGGTTCTTCTGGTTCACTCTAAATTTGCTAACATATTAGTACAGCAGTGGAAATGCGGCTATGATTGCGGTTTGAATACAATCCATCCTCTGTGATAGTGTATCATTACTCTGCTGAGTTGACATTTGCTGTCAGGTATAATTGAATAGCATCATCTACAGTGGGACCTACAGTAGTTTGTTTAAATGATACTGTAATGTTTACATCTATCATTATGGAGAGGCATAGATACAAATATTTGATTGGGAGGATTATATTAGTCTTTCGTAAAAATGATAGATGTCCAGTTCCAAACAGAAGACAGTTTTTTCTTAACTGTTTGTCAGCTGACCATGAAGTGCTTCGGATCATATAATTACTTAATAATTGTCAACTGTTGCTCTGTAACATGTAGACTGAATGGCTGATGGGATTCAAATATCCTGACCAGTTCAGACAGTTCCAACAGATAACATTACATCAGAGATATATGATGTTCAAATGCAAGAAGAGTTAAGATGGCTCAAACCTTTGATTAATTTACTCAAGACCATTTGATGGATCACAGCCTTATAATTGGATTTCTGCTTGTTGTTCAACTGGGTACGCTGAAAAGAGATATCAAGGTACAGTCAGGGTGACACCATTTTTAATCTAATTTCTTCAGCAAACTTTAGCAGCCTGATCTACTAAATATATTCCACAAATCTTTTGAATAAATCACACCAGAAATGAAATCCACTTGCCCTTGATTAATGTCATGTGTGAACAAGCTGTTTCCTGTTAGGGATGTTCTGGCAAACTGCAGTTTGTCAGGCTTAAACAAATACTATAATTTACTTAGTGAAAATCTGAAAAAAAGAAGAGAAACTGGCAGAAAGACTGATTCACCTGTACGCTGTACTAGAAAGTGCAGTGTGATGAGGTCAGCAGCTCTATCAGGTGAATATAGAGTGTGTTAAAATCAGACGCCAACTCTCAACATCTCAAAATGTCGTTGTAGCATATAAAGGTCACCATTTTACTATCCTCTCTTTATTGTTTACTGTAAACATGGAAACATGAAGTGAAAACAAAAATGTATCTTTTTGTATTTTTCATGAGACTGATTCTTAGATTAAAAGACTGACTGAGAGCCGTATTTCTGCGGTCTGTTTCACACTGGGAATCCTATGACTTCAGCTCTCCAGGCTTCCAATTCATCAGTCCCATCCACTCATACTTTATAAGCTCTTTCATGATTAACTTAAGGCTCTCATGTCCCACTGTGATTCCTATTCTAGTATTCCCACCAGTGGCGTGTTTAGAAATTTTTTGTTGGGGGGGCCAGGTAGGGGCACAGATTTGGAGAAGGGTGGCAGATGTAATTGGCAGATAATGTAAAAAAAAAAATTCTACCAACAGTTAACCATCATTCAATAACCCTGTAAACCTAATAACTGAATTTGCTTTTGACTCTTATTAGAATAAGGTTTTAACCACTACGGTGCAGCAATATTTGCGTAGTATTTTTAGTGACATACAGTGCACGTATGTTTTGGGCAAAAACATTTTTGAATTTTAAAATACGAACATTTTTAACATACAATTGGCAAATTAGCCAATGCAAAACTTTATCAGCCTATTAAAAAAAGAAGATAATCTTCTCACAAACTGGTGTTTGATTTTGAAACAGGAAAAAAGTGGGGAAACAACTGAAAAGACTAACATTTGAATGAAACCTGAAAGCAAGTAAATACTTTCTATGCTGCCTTATGGTAAACTTTGGTAATACTGATGTATAAAGAACAACACTGGCTGATGATGAAATACAGTCAGCTGGCATGGTGACACTGCCAGTATTAACCTGCAGGGCTGGACTGGGACAAAAAAATTGGGCATTTTGACTAGAGATCGGCCCACCAGGTATTAAAGCCATAAAGCCTTTGAATGAAAACAAATGCTGTTGTGACAGTGATGTACACTGTCTTGTTGGTATATGTATGATTTCTATCAATTTTACATCAGATAAAAACTTTGTTCGCAAGATTCAGATAATTATTTAATAAAAGCGAGATATTTTAAATGAGAATAAGAAAGAAAAGTATTTCCTTGTGCCCCCCTTTCCCTGTTAATGCCCAACCTGGCCCCCTGGCATAACTTTGCTAGATCCGCCCCTGCACAGTTACCAGCTGTCAGCTACTTAGAAAAGGATCCTGGTGTTATTTGTCTCTCAGAAACAGTTCATAACTTCAACTCATCCATGTCACCTAAAAGGTAAACCTGTTTCTCCATCACCTGTTCAGCTCTGATGATTCAGTAAGGACATCTCCTGGTTTCATCTTCATGTTTCCCTCTCACCAGATAACCAAACTGACATCATGACCAGCAGCTTTTACAGCTGTGGCTCCAGCAAACATCAGCTGATACTAGAAATTAATATTAAATAAATTCTAACAACAGCTGATCAAGCTTAAACGTGCTGCTGTTGTTTAGCGCGACATCTGCTGGTTTCCTCTTTCTGGCAAAGTGGTCGATAAACAAACAAGAGAAAAACCAATCAGCTGATCATTGATCAGTTTCATGATTGAAGGAGAGGGAGGAGAGACAATGAGAGAAGAGGAGGCAGCTGTGCAGCAAAGACACAGAATAACTCCAGCTTTGTGTCTTTTTTTCATTCTAGCTTAAGTCCGGGACAAACTGCGTCTCTTCTCAGCTCAATACAAAACCTGTAATATTGTCTCTGAATGAGGGACCATTCCATTTTTTAAGGAGCCGTTGGCAACTCTACTAACTAACCTTATGAATAAAATAAAGTTCACCATCAGTAACATCACAGCACCCACCCAGCTGTATAGAAACTCCGTCATGCTAGCTAGTACCAGTACGAGTTATTGTAACTGACTGTAAAAAGTCAGCACAACGAAAATAAACTCCACCTAAACTTAGTTTATATCTGACCCGGATAGACTGCAGGTCATAACTTCTTACCTGAAGTTCAGTTCACCTGACACTCGGACTGGCGGCTGCCTCGGGTCTCTCCTCCTGCCTCCCCTTCCCTCATCCACCTGCTAGCCGCTGTGGAAGCTCCGCCATGCTCGATGGCCAGTCCAGCTATGTTAAATTGTTAATCTTTCGCCGAAAAACTGTTTTCTGCGGTGCCTCTTTCATGCTTGGCTCTCCTACCTTTGCTAACATGATGCTCATAGCGCAGAAGCCGATGCTGCATTCACTTACACTGAGGTTTCTGAGCTTCACTGTGAAAACATAATCGTACATTTGATATTTCATTGGATTTTATTGTTTTGGCTTCGGGGTGGCACCTGGGGTGGCCAGTCTGGTTGGGGGGGTGGCCTGTGCACCCCCAGGCCACCCCGCTGGACACGCCACAGATTCCCACTTGCATTAAAAACACATTTTAGACACACTATTAGTTTTAATGGCATAATATGTCATTGCAAAAGGAACTGATTGTATTAAAGATTGGTAGTTACAGGTTAAAATATTGAATAATAAATAAATGTTTTTACTACTCGGCCAAATATGTCATTTTTAAAGACCCGTTCATGTTAAAGTTCCTATGTTAAGAACTGTATATTTTGAATATACCACTTTTATTTTCAGTTCGTTTTACAACTACATTCTTCTTACTGCCAAGGAGAATAAAGATGAAATGATATATTGACTAGCAGTCACCTAAATGTCTTCTAACAAGGAGCTTTTATGCATAATATGTCAGCTCATCTACCAAGATGGGACAAACAACTCATGTCCAATAGTCTGATATTGGATTTAGAGACTCGTTTTGACTTTTCAAGTATGTCTATGTGCATACATAAACTTGGACTCTGCTGAATCAAGTCCAAGCTAAAAGTACCACCAATGGCAGCAAGAGGCTGCTAATAGTACTGTCACTAATGCAGCCTGTAAAATTGCAGGTAGCCAGCATCACTATGACATTAATTCTCTCAGGTCCACTTAACACAGCAGCTGGCTGTCCTTACAGCTCACACATGGTCCCTCTCAGCAGGTGTATTTTATTACACTTTCTCATTGCTGCTGTTCAATGCACTGTCTGCAATATAAATGGGACCTTTTGCTCTTGCTGTTGTATGTCACTCACCAGTATCACTTTAGGCTTGTAGTTTAACTGGCCTGGCAAACTCCTATTAAAAGTGTAAATTGTGGCCAGTATTTGGCATCCGCAGCAACAACACTACAGAGTTTTGTATGCTCTGCTTACAAATCTATGTCACTTTAAATAACGCTTTATCTGTGATGTTGCTGGAAAGTTTCTACAATCCCCTTTACATACAGGCTTGATCCTATTGCAAGCATAATTTTGTCTCTGTGTTTGTACTGAAGTAAGGTTATACTACTAACAGTGTGAGCAGAGCAGGTCATATACATGGTTTTTGAGGGGTCTTCCCAGCTAAATATCCCGTCTCTCTCTGAAAGGTCTTCCAGCTGCACAACAGTTTGCACACTAATTAGAAAAGGGTATGTTTAACATCATATGTGTATTTTTTCACAAAAGACTAGCATTGTTACCAAGAAGGAAAATGGTTATATCTTATATATCTAATATAAACTATAATTTATTGTTGATTTGTCCTTGGGAATTTCTTTCCTTTTCTTTTTCCCCCAATTCTACAATTACATTTGTCTCCAACACATAACATTAGATTTTGAAATGCTTGAAATCGTGACTATATTCACGTCAATCTACCTTCCTAACAAAGAGCAGACACAATATGCAAAATCTGAAAAAAATTAACTTATTCATAACATATTGCGATAGTTTATTGTGGGTTTTGAGAGTTAAAAAAAAAAAAAAGCAAATGCTAATTTGGGGTGAGAAGGTTTTCTGTCATTTTCAATACACAGGTTCCTATTCTGTTTGATGAATGCAGCACAGCCTTGTCGGTTTTCTCATATAAACTTTATGCTGCTGTCAAATCAACTCGTGTTTTCTGTGCAGATGTGCTGTTCCTGGACCTTGATCTTGACCTAGGTGTCATCCACAAATGTAAATCACTGCTATGCACTTTAAAAATGTATGTATTTTGACAAACGCTGAGTAAAATCAGATGTGATGTGGAGATACTCATTTTCTTGCAATGGATTCATCTGTTTGCACTTTTGAGACTCAAACTTTTCATTGGATTTTTTTGATTCAGTGTTGAGAAGGGGTAATTACTACACTAAAATTTCACACATTTGAAGCTGGTGGTGGACTGCTTTTCTTGTATTACTATGGAAAAGAAACAATAGGTGGTGGTTACCTGAGTCAAGATGGGGGCTTTTGCTCATCTTCTGCTGTGATCTATGACCTTTTTTGTGTAGCTGTTGTGCTTTTGATATGTTATAGTACATCTCCTGTGTGTCTGTGAAGGTTCTCAGTCATCCAGGTCATCGTAGTCAAAGGAATTTGCAAAGAAAAGCGTCTGGACTTCCTTAAGTTGCTTGAAGACGTTTCACCTCTCATCCGAGAAGCTTCTTCAGTTCTAAGGTCAAATGGCCGAGAGTCCCAGTACACCCGCTTTCATACCTTGGCGCATGTGATTAGAGGATCACCAGGGGGTCCTTTGTCCCTCTTTGGGGGGATACTCCCACTGGGTTTAAATCTGGGACTCTCGGCCATTTGACCTTAGAACTGAAGAAGCTTCTCGGATGAGAGGTGAAACGTCTTCAAGCAACTTAAAGAAGTCCAGACGCTTTTCTTTGCAAATTCCTTTGACTACATCTCCTGTGCACTCTCAGTCTCCCAGCAGCACTGTGATATATCCACTCAAACAGTTTCCAGTTATTTCAGATGCTTACTCTCTTAGAAAGAACATTACTTATTAGCTCGCCTGAATGTCTCAAAGACCCCCTACACACCTCTGTAGTGAATTGCTACAGATTAGGTCAGACATTTTTGGTGAAGTGAAAAAAAATGACTATCGCAAGAGACACTGGAAATATTTCATATTGTGTACAACAAGTGCAAGAAAAGTGTCTTTGAGGGTAGTTTGAATGTATCTAAAAAAATCTACCAACCTTTCAATGTTAATGGATGAGACCATTTTAGGTCATTTTAACCTAAGATGATTTCAAATGAAAGCCACTTTTATGAATAAATTTCATTCAATTTTGAAATGTAGAAAGTATATGAAATTTCTTTTTCTGCCTACTTAAAAATTGTAAGTCTGGACAGCAAATAACTGACTTATAACTGTATTATTAACTAATGCCATTTAACCTGTTCTAAATATTCTCAGCTGCATTTGTTCAAAATGTGACACTTGAAAGTAAAACATGGGTCTAAAAAGGTAGTATTTTAACAAAAGAGAGGCCCTGGTCCTCTAATTTGATGGAAATGGTAAACATAGAAGCCTTATCAAGTCATGTGTTCTCACTAACTATCATGTACTATTCAAATAACCAAATCGACCCATGTACTATATAGAAGGAGATTTTAGACAAGAGAATCATCCATTATTCTTTCATGCTTGAAAAAAAACAAAACAAAAAAAACTATAAAGACATCTCTCTCTCTCTCTCTTCTCATGGCTCTATCTCCCTGTGGGCACAGAGGGAAGCTTGATGAAACTTCACCAGGCAAAGAGGCCAGTAATTGTTTATTGATCTGTATCAATAAGCACAAAGCTCATCTGCGATCAACAACTTATTCCAATAAAGCCAAACAAAGAAAACAGAAGCAATGTTGTTTATGTCTCCATTAGTGATGCAGCCCCACACTCAATCAGATATCTTACTGGTATGCTTAAACAGAAATAAAAACAAAAAGCTCTCGAGGCTATTAAATGTTAGCCAAACAAATAATATATTAATTATTCAAAAAAAGGTTAATGATGCATAAACAATAAATATGAAATGTGCCCGTCATGATTTGTTTGGAGAGTTTTTCTTGTAACAACAGCTTCTCTAATATAGCACTCACTCATAAACTAGCTAAAAAAATAAATAAATCAGATGCTGTTACCTAAATCCCAACTCAGGTGTGTCTGAATTGTATCTGATATATAGCGTCGAGTTAAGGAATAAGCCTCCCAAACTAATATAAGGTCGGGAATGTTGATCCTCTCTGTTTTTATTCTATTCTTATTGATACTTTGACATGAATTTAAAAGTGCAATGACATCAGTTAAACTTGCCTTGCAAGTATAAAAAAAACAACAAAAAAAACCATGTAAAATTAATGGTGTCATTTCGGGCAAGTTGACACTGCCATTGAAGAGAAGATATAGGGGGAGGAAGTTACTATGGTAACACTCCTCATCTGCTATAACTGCTGCAGATGAAAAGGTCTTTATGGCTCACATACAAAAAAAAGATGTGTGCTCTTGTAGTGTGTGTCAGTGGTGTAATGTCAGTGAAATAATCATGTCACACATTTTGTAACGTGCTGCATAATAATGCATTTACTGAGAGAGGGTACAGAGAAACAGCAAGCTTTGTGGCAACAGCCAGCTCTGTTCTAAGCTCAAGTTGTTGGTGTAGTGGAGCAGAATAGCGCAAACTATTTGGCACTATCATTGTATAAAATGTTGCAAAAGAAATTTAAAAAACCCGAGAAATACACAGAATTTTAGTCAAGATACCAAATTACAGAAACATTCACAGGAAAACAACTATTTGCTTAATGGGAATTAGTGCAGAAATTGCAATATAATATGATTGTATTAGCAATACTTGTTTTCCTCAATACTGTAGTAATATAGCTAATGCACATTAATGACAAGAACACATAAAAAAAAAACTCAGCCACAGGATTTGAACATTGAAGCTAGCAAAACAAACAAAAACAAACAAAAAAAAACTCCCTAAATGTGATAAAATTAATAGGACTAAATAAATTGTTTGAGTAGTGAGTTAAATATGTAAGTGGGTAATGTAGATGTACTGATTAATAGTTCTGTGACGGCAATGAATGAAAAAAAATTAGAACGTATCTGGTGATACTGATGGGTTATGGGAAAATGGTAAAAATGTAATAGTTTCCATGTGTGTGACATTTTCATTGGTAAAATTAGAAGCGTGATTCACTTCCTTAATATTCAAATATAATAAAACTGCTGTGATTATTTTAACATTCAGACATTAAAGTCAGTCAAAAGGATCTGAAGCCATGACTTATCGAACTTCATAAATAATGAATGAAGCGCTATCTGTCCCAGACACTGTTTATCTCTTGGATTGTATATTGTGATGCACAGCAAGTCTTCTTTTTCATCATTTGCCTCTTATTTCGCAAACCCTTTCTAGCTTTGACAACAGCTTAACTCAAAGAGAAATTTGTGTGGCATCAGTGTCCACATTTGTTGTTGCTCACAAACCAAACCTAATGAGTTTCTTTAATTCATTAAGTCATTTCAACTGCTGCATTCTATAAATGTCCTTGACTTGGTCATGTCTCTTGACTTGTTCTTGTGGATCTTCATGTCAAAAATTAAATGGTATTCTGACTAGCTGGTTAATATTTTTGGCAATTCACCAAAGCTAGTTTGTGTGTGCTTGTTTTTGTCTGCTTGATTTTTTTTTTTTTTATATGGTACTTTTCTGGCCAGCAATCAAATCTCAAGTTAAAAAAATGTTTTACTTTCAGCATAAATAAAAAAATTATCAATACAAGCAAACATCAGAACAGAGAAATATTCTGCATACTACAATAAGTGTCATGGAAGGATTGTAGTGATAAAGTCTTTGTAGAACCATTAGTGTGCAGTCAGGGGTTTTTCTTTTTACATTCTTTTAGCTTCTTGTTTTGGTTTTACAGCCCAAATCTATTCCAATCTGATTTTTTCTAGCCTCCATCACAAGATAGAAGTCAAATGAGAATATAATATGATTGTATTAGCATTATATTGCCTCCGCGAACACATCGGACTACAAACACGCACATTACCAACTCCGGAAGACGATCAAAGCAGCCAAACGTGAGTACAGGGACAGGGTGGAGCAACAGTTTGACAACCCTCGGAGTATGTGGCAGGGACTAAACACGATCACAGACTTTAGAGGGAAAACCAGCACACCGCAGACCACGGCCTCTCTGTGTGAGGATCTAAACGTATTCTACGCTAGATTCGACACAGCGAACACCAGGAGACCGGACAGTGTGCGCACCGCGGATGACGTCAGTGCGCACACTGTGTCTGAGGAGGATGTGCGGAGGTACTTCAGGAGAGTGAACCCACGCAAAGCTACTGGTCCTGACGGGATTCCCGGCCGCGTCCTCAAGTCATGCGCGGCTCAGCTGGCTGGAGTGTTTACACATATCTTCAACCTTTCCCTCTCTCTGTCTGTAGTCCCAGCCTGCTTCAAAATGGCCACCATCGTCCCTGTACCCAAATCCTCCACCATCTCATCATTGAACGACTGGCGACCTGTAGCCCTGACCCCCATCGTGAGCAAATGCTTCGAGAAGCTGGTCAGGGACTTCATCTGCTCCGCACTACCCGACTCACTGGACCCTCTACAGTTCGCATACCGCCACAACAGGTCCACTGATGATGCCATAGCCCTGACACTCCATGCTGCCCTGTCACACCTGGAGAAGAGAGACACGTATGTGAGAATGCTGTTTGTAGATTACAGCTCAGCATTCAACACCATCGTTCCCTCGAAGCTGGACAGGAAACTGCAGGATCTAGGACTGAGCAGCTCCCTCTGCAGCTGGATCCTTAACTTCCTGTCTGACAGACGCCAAGTGGTCAGACTGGGCAGCACCACCTCATCCCCCATCACACTGAACACTGGTGCTCCACAGGGGTGTGTACTGAGCCCTCTCCTGTACTCACTCTACACCTACGACTGCACGGCCACTAACAACTCCAACATCATTGTGAAGTTTGCGGACGACACTACAGTGGTGGGTCTTATCACCAACGGTGATGAGACGGCCTACAGGGAGGAGGTCAGCGCCCTGACCCACTGGTGTCAAGACAACCATCTCACCCTCAACGTCGCAAAGACAAAGGAGCTGATAGTGGACTTCCGGAGGTGCAGAGGAGTACACACCCCCATCACCATCAACGGCGCCGCTGTGGAGAGAGTGAGCAGCTTCCGCTTCCTTGGTGTACATCTGGCTGAGGATCTTACGTGGTCAGTACACATAAACAAGACAGTGAAGAAGGCGCAGCAGCGCCTCTTCTTTCTCAGGAGACTGAAAAGATTCGGCATGAGCCCCCGCATCCTCAGGACCTTCTATCGCTGTGCCATTGAGAGCATCCTCACTGGATGCATCACCACCTGGTATGGCAACACCACCGCTTACAACCGCAAAGCTCTCCAGAGAGTAGTGCGGTGTGCTGAACGGATAATTGGAGGTGAGCTTCCCTCCCTCCAAGACATCTACAGGAAGCGGTGCCTGAGGAAAGCGGGGAGGATCATCAAGGACTCCAGTCACCCCAGCCATAAACTCTTCAGACTACTTCCATCAGGAAGGAGGTTCTGCAGCATCCGGTCCCGTACCAGCAGACTGAGAGACAGCTTTTTCCACCAGGCCATCAGACTGCTGAACACGTCATAGACACCTCACCCTCACTACTGGAACTTCAACATTATGCACTCCATACTGTACATTAATGCCACTGTTTTGCACATACCTACCTCTGTATATTTTATATTTTATATATCTTATTTTATTGTTTACTCTATTTCATTTGTAAAACATGTATATACACACTCACACACACACACACACACACACACACACACGTAGAAAAACATATTTAGTACACACATTCAGTAATGTATATACCTTTAAATATGGTACATATATTTATTACTTTTTAGATTAACCATTTTTATATTTTGCTTGTTGCACGTTATTGTATTTTGCACAACTCTGTTGCTTGTGAAGCTTGCACACAAGAATTTCACTCGCATGTACTGTACCAGTGTACCTGCACATGTGATGTGACAATAAAGGTGATTTGAGAATGAAAAGGACAAGAAAGGCAAGTATCAAGACTTTGATTGTGACTGCAGCTGCCTCTGATGATGATGATGATGTGACTTTGGTTTTCCAAGTGATTAACCATGATTTGATAATGAGGAGCTAATAGCCTAACCAAAATTTAGCCAGTTGTCCAAAGGCTTTATCAATGAGAATATACATAAAGCAGAATGAACTAAAAGCTTTTCTTCCTACCGAGGTAAGAAAACAAATGTGTAATGTATGAATTAACCTGGAGCTTAACTTAAAGACTGTCATTGTGATATCTTTAAGTTCAAGGAAACCTTATGACACCTTAAAAGATCTTCCATAATCTTTCCAAGCTGTACCTTCCAATTACACAACAAAAGGGGAGCAACATCACTGGCTACAATGCCATTGTTTGTAGCTGCCTGTGGGGAACATCATGTGCACAGCTATAAAATCAACAAGACATCCTAAATCACTACATGGTCACTTCAGTGCTGTCCATATCAACACTTTCCTGGCCACTCTACTTGGTATCCTCATTCCAGCTGAGCAGATCGATGGCCACCAGCCCAGGTATGCCGTCATCTGAGACAATGTAACTTTTCATCGGCTTTGTCTACCAACTCAACCAACCCCATCGTAGGCTTCTTTGTCTGCGAGCATATACTCCATTTATCAACCCTACTGAGCTGTTTTGTCCAGCTTGTTGTTTGAGGATATACAAAGCCCCAAGACCACATACCCCTCCAACAGACAACAGAGGAAGCATGCGGTGATACAACTACTGAAGCATATCAGGGGTGGATTTGTCTTGCCAGGCAATACTTCCCCTGCTGCTTGACCAGTGAGAACATTGTTTGTGATGTCATTTAGATCTCGTGGCCCAAAAGCAGGATGCCGCTTTTTTTCCTTGAAAGGATTTGCAAAAAGGATTTTTTAAGGATTAATATCTTGGTCATCTTAAACATGCATATCCTGCTGGTAACCAAGCACTTGAAGATGACCTCACTCCTCACCAAGGGTGATCTCTTATTTTTATTTCCTTTCAGAATACTTGAATCTTGTCTTTACTGAAGAGCATCTCAAGTCTGAAACAAGAGGAGGACTGTGTGTTTAATTAAACATAAACATATTCAGCAAGTGTATTAAGTCTGTACATGCAGCCATGTAACTTCCAAAGACTGAAGATTTGTGCTTTTAATGAATCCGTTACAGTGTGACTTTCGTTTTCAAATGTTATTTGCTACATTTAGTGATTTTGGAAATGTCATTTTTGCAAATTCATTCAGGCAAACCACATCCTGAAAATCTGTACCCAATGGACTGTGCCCTCCAGTACAGTTAACCATCAGCGGTCCAGTCACTCTTTCCCTTTGTGTTGCTATGACAACACTATCAGTACTACAGGCGACCTCTGTAGTAATTATGTGTGCTTGTGCATGAAAGAGAGACAGATAAGAAAAGGAGAGAGAAAATCACCTGGTTGCACACACTGACACAAATGTATTGCCACAGGCTGCAATTAAACCTTGTCACCCTCTTCAATTCAGTGAAGTAAATTCAGTGTGCAATCAAAACTGTGGTGCCCCAGTGCATATAATCACTTTGTTAAAATCCCACACAACTCTTGCAAATCCTATTTAGGCTGCTAATTATGAACATTTTTCCATTATTTTAATATAAATATTAATCAGTATTTGCTATGTACACCATGTGCAGAGTCCTACTAAACTATAAGAACAACTTATAGAATTACAGAGACAATGGCAAGATCCCCAGTTACAAGAACCATAATGTAACATTACCAATTACAGATACTTAACAATGCAGACCAAGCACTGAACGTTCCCCTGCAAAAACTCAAAAAATTCATTTATTTTGGTAGAATTCAGTGGTATGAATAATTGTATTTAATCCCACAGATATGCCAGACTATTGTATTTTGCATTCTCTGACTAACATTCACAATGTACAATGGCACATAAGAACTTTAGCAATAAATCTTAGAGCTCCATGATCGACAGCACTAAGCATAGGTAAGCATTGTGCAAACGTAAGAATAAAACCATCATAATCTAGAACATACTAAAGATAGAAGCAATAAGCCTCTTTCTTGCCTCAAAGAACAAACAAGACTTAATTCTAAAGTAAAAACCCTGTTTCAGTTTAAATTCCTTCACCAGTTGAATATAATGTATGAGAGATAGAAAGAAATGAATTTCAAAGAAATTAAAGGATTGTGAAAAAGTATTGAGCCATCTCCCATTTCTCACATTTTTCACACAGATTAAATGCTTAAACATCTCAAAAACACATTTTTAATGGAAAGAAATTACAAAGGAAAACAAAACTCAGCATTCCACTGCTGTGTGCAAACCTAACAAAAGACTTGCCTGATGGGTAATCTGCTAGGTTTTTCAGAATCAGAACTATTTCTATTTGAAATGCTGATGTTTATTCTGTCCATCCACACTAAAACTAAAACTAAGAGTTGACAGTTTTCTCACACCTTTCAATTCGATTTTGAAATTTAGTTTATGGTCAGGCATACTATAAATTAGAAAATGCTAAAAGTTAACGATTCCCCATATGCAATGTATGGGTTACAGCTAGCTTGAAAATCAATAATCCATTATAATAATCCAAGTTCAAATAGCGCTTGAATATACTGAAAAAAATATTATAAATCAGATTAAAGGAGGATGCTTAATACATAACAATAGAATATGAATGATGCATATCACAATACTATAATCAAAATCATTAGAATGTAATTATATATTACGGTCTTTAAAATCTTTAAATTATCACCATCTTTTTACCACAGTGAAGGCAGGTGATGATAGTACCCCGCTGTGCTACATAATGAGATTTTGTTCCCATAAAATGCCACACATTTTAAAGGACACAGTGTGTTGTAAGATGAAAGACAGATCTCTGTGTAGCAAAAAGGATACCTTATATTTTAAAGCAACATGTCTGTGTCTATAGGTCAAGCCCACCCTATAGATGGTGGGTGAGATCAGAAAATACCAATCCTATCACAGCTGCCTATTACTCTTCGTGAGCAAAGTTGAGCAAATTCTGTCCTTTAATTTTAAATTGACTGTTTTGTTTTTAATTGTGTAATTGTGGGTAAATGCCCATGGATGGTTGCATCAGCCAACATCTGCATATTTGTTATCTGAAGGTGTACAATAATTACAAGTGCTTTTATATACGAAAATGCGAGAGTATGTGAGACTGAAAATTGTTCGCGGAACAAACACAGTGGATTAAATTGGTTTTCTTTTATTTTGAAAAACAAAACCCATCTGTGTAAAGCATAGTATTGTATGTAAAGCAATATGACATGTCTACATACCTTTTTTTTCCTTTCTGCCTGAAATGGAAACCCGGTAAATCAAATATATTTCACTTTCATTTTTCAACACTTTAGTAACAAGCAAGGGGAAAACAAAATGCTATTCATTACAAGCTTAGGAATGGGAGAAAAAAACTCCCACCTGCTGCTTTGAACCCAGTACAAACTGGAAAATTTGAAGGGATCACAGAAGATGTGTTTACATCATTTAGTCTTGTTATGAAAACTGTGCAGCATTGATCAACCACAACAACAAAACCTCTGACAGGTGAAGTGAATAGCAGCGATTCTTTTGTTACACTGTTGCATAATTGTTACTGTATATTTGAACATTAATGCAAACAAATCAATGCTAGTATGCCTGATAGTAATTTTGTTTGACTCCCCACAAAATACGGAATGAAGAATCTGAGAAATTATTGCTGGTCTAGCATAATCCATCCATAGGGAAGCTGTTTGCCAGCTATAATAATGCTTTTACATTTAGTCTTTGTAGAAATAGAATATCTGCCTGAGATGAGAACAGAAACAGGAAGTTGGGTCTCCTCCACCTCTTTCCTGTTTAACTCTTCGCGCTCTCTGTATATAATTATTTATGCTCATCTGTGTCTTTAATCCAGTTATTCTCTACATTTTTAAGCCTTTTTCCAATCTGACTCTCTACAGAGTTTCTTATGCATGCATGCTCACAGATTACCAGTCACAGGTAATCTGACCCTTTACATTTTTTTTTTCACCGTGCCATTTCTGTCACAGTTTGATTTTAACCGCCTAACCCCCCCCCTAACAGCAAGAAGCAGAATACAGATGAGGAGGACGATGAGTGACCTCACCCTACTGGAAGTGTTTCAGCCTACCAGCAGGTTAATTTGATGAACAATTTAACTAGTCTATTACAGGTTTAAGTTTGACTAGTTAGAATATTTTTTTCTCAGCAATAAGACAATTTTACACAGAAATGTGAGAAATCTACTATCTCTGCTAGTAACTGCTGGGGGAAGCAACTCATGAAAATAGGATGACTTGCATTTTACTTTAATGCAACTGTAATAACTTTGAGATTCTTGTGCACACAGACAATGACACGGACACCAACAGCAGTGCAGACCATCTGTAAACACTAAATTATCTGATTAACAGATAATACAGTTCACAGAACAAGAGCGCTAACAGAGGGCAGGGACGACAAGAAAAGAGGTGTGTGCAGGGAAACCCACATAAACACAGATCGGCATGTTGGTGGACACACTGCAGCTATTCTGACTGTACCTCTTTGCTGCATATTGCATATTCATCATGTAGTGGTTGTCAGGTTTAGTGCACAGAAACCACAAATGACATTGCACTACTGATTATTATTTTAACTGTGTGTCCAGTAAATAATACAATATGTGTGTATGACATTTGGGTATACATTTATGGTTTGCTGACTTTTTTACGTGTTCCAATACATCTGAGTTCAAAATGGACTCACACAGTTCCAGACACTAAGCCTGTGTCTGTCTTTGGCAAACATAACTGGAAATTGTAACATTATATTATTTTAATAGCTTCTGTAGGATAGTGTGAAATGATTTCTATTAAATAACAGAAATAATAGAAATAATAAAAACATTTCAGAATAACAGCTTTCTCATGTTTTTGTGTAAAACTGTCTTATTGCTGAGAACAAATATTCTCGGTAGACCTATACAATTTGTCAATTAACTTTCAAACTTGATAAGGACACCTTACCCTAGCATGTAGGTTAGTACTCCAACATCAAAAAGCATCTGTATATAACAAGCTGGGATAAAACCGCACTCTAAAAGATTATTTTCATTTGTATACGTTATTAAAGAACTTAAATATCCATTCAGCCATTGCAAACCACAATGTGCTTTAACAGAACCCTGTCATGTTGTCCTTAATAGCAAAACACCTGATTTATTTTGACTGTGACTTTTATAAGTTTAGGTAGATGAGTCATCATTTTTTGGAAGTAGTCCTCTAAAATCTAAAGAATCACAAAGTACATAAACCCTGATAAACACCCACCCCAAAAAAGAAAAAAGCATTTGATAGATAATACATGTACACCCACAGGACTCAGTGAGTGTTTCATAATGATAGCGATGATGAATGGACACATCACTTTACCTATTATAAGTGGCATATTAACGCATGCATACAGTAAGCACAAACAAACAGAGCAGACTAGTGATGTGTCCATTTATCAGCCACCTAATTACTGAACTCATTAATCGTGTGTACGTGTTTAAGAAAAATACATTGTTTATTATAGCCATTATAGCTGCAGCCAATAGGATTGCATTGTTGACAGCTGGGAATGATGGAAAGGAGGCGAGGGTAGTGGAAGTTGGTGACACATCCATGAATCAGTTTCACATCTACTTCCGACTGGTGCATACACTAGCTTTAACATGCAGGTCTATTCATAGGAATGGGCGTCTGTAACAGTATATCCTTCAATCAGTTGATTTTGTTGTCATATACAAACACTTTAATAAAACAAAGCATTACGGTACATGCATAGCAAGAACTGTTCAAAAGTACAACTAGCTGTTTCCTGGAGAATTCCAACCTGGGCCAGTGCATTTCAGCCATAAGACATACGAGCACCTGCTCAGCCAGTAAGCTAAACTGGCACCTTCGTACTTAATCAAGGTATTATACTGTGTCATGATATCAATGATGTCAACCAGAGCAAAGGCCTGAGAAAGTTTGTATTAAAGGGCCAGCTCAGCCACAAATCAAAAAATTTAAAGTCCCTTTCAAGTTTTTGTAAAGAAAACTTCATAAAGATACGACTTCATAAAGATAGCTGTAACTATTGAAAGAAGACAAGAATATTTATGGCTGAATCTTATAGAATTCAAAGAGGTTTATATACACCACCACCATCGATTTTAAATCAGATGACAATATGACTGTGCTAACTTTCATCTTTAATAAAAGGGTTTAACAAAATCATTGCCGTAATCGAAATTGCAGCCATTTTTATACATAGTCCCCATTTTTATGGGGCTATTTTGCCAGAATTTTAAATATAAGGAACATTTTTAATTCTTAGTATACAGATTTTGGAGCTAATGACTGGCTGAGTCTAGACGCCATGGACATCGCCAAATTTCACACCTTGAAATTGTCTTCAACTGTGGTGGTGTACAGAGGCAAAATTAGAAAACAAAAAAAACAAACAATGTTATAAATACTGACCACCTTAAAGACCCACCTGTAAGTTCTGAATAGCCACCTGGATAGGTTCACATATATTAGTCAGATTAACCTCCTGTTCAGATTTCTGACTTAACACAACACAGCAAAATAAACACATTTTTCATTAAACACTTCATGTTTTTGTGTGTGTGTTCTGACAATTATTAATTATAATTATTTGCATGAAGTTTAATTTCAAAAGCGTCTCCAAAACAATGCTTTCCAAGAGCCTGTGTGATGCAAGTCTTGCTTCACTCTTCAACCACCTTTCTTTCTCCCATGATCACCTCCATCTCTTTCATTACATTGCCCTCTCATTCCCGCCCTACCGCTTTTCTTGCTGCAGGCATGAATGCTGTTATGGCAGATGTAGGTGGCGCACCTTTTTCCTGCTGACAGCAAAGATTGATAGACGAGGGGATGAAAAGAAAGAAAAGAAAGGAAGGTGGAACAGAAAAAAGGAAAGAATTGGAGGGCTGGGGCTTTTAAACTTGACCTTTTCTTGATGATAAACAAACTTGACTTTCACACTATGTGGTTATATAAGGTATGCAATGAGGGAAGGTGCATAAATAAAGGCACTGACAGTCCCTAGGTAAAGACAGCAATAAATCCTCACATGGGGACAAAGTCAAGTAGAGTGATGGCTGTCCTTAGTGTGTTTATAAGTCGATGATACGGTATTATAACATTGACAGTGTGCAGTATTTCATTGAGATTGTGACTTTGAGTGTTGGAAGAAGCTGGATACATTTGTTTTTACTCCTTTCCTGGTAGTTGGTTTTGATTATATTCAATAATTCTGGATGGAGCCTTTTACAAACACATTAGATTAGCCGTGATCTAATTAGAAAGTTTTTCCATTATCTTCCCAAAACATTACAGGATTAGAATACACTGTTCCAACAGCTGCCAGACTCTTGCAGCTATTATTAATTATTCTTTATGCAGCCACATTGTGTTCCGGACCTTTAGAGAATTGTAAACACTTACATTACATTTTTGTGTTCAGGATTTTTACTAAATAGTGAAAGACCCATGAGGAATCTGTTTATTGTCATGATGTTATTTAACCAGGAAAGGCCCACTGAGATTTAAAATCTCATGTACAAGGGTGACCTGTTGCTATTAGACTTTGTTAATTGCAAAAATTTTGACCTTTTTGACTTTTGTGGGTATCATTCCAGTTTCTATTGCATAGAAATAACTATGGCATTGACCTCTGTGTAAGTGTTCGTCTGACTAAAACATTTCAACCAAAATACACCACATTCTGATTTCATAACCGGTGATAATATGTTGTTCTTAATTAATGATAATTTTCCAGTACATTTAAGAACATTAGTCCACGAACTTGTTGGCAGTGATTTCATTTGACGTATGTGTCATAAGCACATTAAGGACTGATTTAGTCTTTTACACCGTTTTCCCACCATGCTATGTCTAAAATTATGAAACACTGTTTTTGTGCAGTCTTTTCCGCCTCAAAATCATCAGCTGCATGTTTGCCCTTTCTTCAAATATTGACTTACTATGAGTAATTAGTTTAACAATGACGGATTTTCTTTGTCATTTTCATTTTGCTGACAGAAATGCCTTGCCGCACAAAATAAGGCTCATGTATAAATTTAATTACAATCTGTTCTCTCGTCTCTCGCTGCCTCAGTTCTTCAATGATACCTACTCTTACTGCTGCTCTTTGTCGCTTATCACTAGCGCTGTCAAAATCACTTCATTCCCACTTTAGTGTCATTGTCTTATGTAATGAAATGTTCACATTCTCTTAGCCAATCAGCTCCTAATCCCCACTCTTTAAGTCTTTTTCTGTGTTATTGTAGAGTCTAAATGCCTTGAGAAGACTCTTCTTGTGATTTGGCACTATATAAATAAAACTGAATTGAATTAAATAAGTTGCAGTTGGCCTTAGTTATAAAATAAAAATCTGAGGTAAATTTTCAAATTAGCAGGATAGAATTTCAGTATGAAATACTGGTATTTTGACTTTTGAGCATGTAAATTATGTAGTATGTAGAGATATTGGCAACTTTATTTATTTTCTTTAACCTTGCTTTCTGTTAACAGTATATTTTGTATTTTGATTTGAGCAGCACAGCAGTGCAGTGGCTAGTGCTGCTGACTCACAGCAAGAAGGACCAGGGGTGGGGTTGGGTCAATTGGTGATTCTAAATTGCCCGTAGATGTGAATGGCTGTCTGTGTCTCTATTTGAGCCCTGAAACAGACTGTCAGGATATACCCCTGGAATACACTCTGAATTGGAAAAGCAGAAAAAAACTGGATGATTGTATTTTGTTTTTATGTTATTTATATTAACATGATCAAAATAAAACAGCCAATCAGTCAGTCTTTTAGGGCAGTGAAATGTGTTGTCAAGCATGCCTCTGAATTTAATAAAATGCCAGTTTAAAAATAATTAAATTTAGTCTGGTTTAAAAATCATCTTCTCGTGGAAAACAACTTAGACAATTTTCATCTAACACAATTTCAACTGGAGCTCACCAACGGCAGTTTCCTTGGAGTTGGTGACTGAATGTAAAACTTATTTCTGGCCAGTAGCACACACTTTTGCTGCATGTGAAGACATTTATCACCACATGAGATGTTAATCAGGAAAGTGACAGTACATTTGTCATTTCAATCTGTTTACATGCACCATATCAAGAAACAGGGACACTGGCACATTTGGTGGGAAACAGAGGTAAGCAGAGAAATGGAGTGAATGAATAATTCACAGCGGAATAATTCACCAGGTATAATGACATTTCACTAAATGGACTACAGCGGAATGATGGCATGATGTAACACCTTGCTCATACAGCATTAAAGTGGGCGTCAGGATTTAAAACTAAAGTACTTGTTTAATTTATGCAAAATATACTACAGTATCAGCAAAGTGGCAGTTAAGCTCTGTTTCTGACTTATACAGAAGTCCACAACCATTTAAGTTAGCTTAGTAGTCTGCAGTTTGTTATGATGGGGAGACAAAAAATGACAAGCTCATTTTGTCTTGTAAATATTCATAGTGTACTTCATAACATGTTAACACGGGCTGCCATTGATATGTGGACCACTCTTTCATGACCTTAACCGTAAAATATTTTAGTGGCACCTTAAACCAAATACCTTATTTATGTTGGGTATGGTTACATAACAAGTAATTAGTGGGGAAATTATTGTTAGTGTGTGTGAATCAAAGTAATATTTCTTTAAGTGATGGAAATAAAACTGTGTTGTACTTGCCTATACATATACCATCTCTGTATGGGCCAGAGACTTTTACAATTGATTGAAATACACTTGAAGATTTTACCGATCACTTTAAAGAACATCATGTTTTCCCAGCTATATTGCTGAATTGCCATGAGACACTCAAACCCTCAGACAAGGCTCTGCTGTTCATGAGTGCTGGCTGAAGACTCCAGGTTAGTAGGTTTGCAGTCAGTGGCCTGCAGATCTGGGACTCCCTGCCTGGCAATTTGAAATATGATGGCTTCATTTAAATGATAATTCTAGCACACATTTTCACTGCCAACTTGTTAGTGGTATTTCTATGTTTTTGTTTTTTTAACCACTTAACTATTATATTATGGAGTTTTTTTAAACCCGAAATGTTCCTGAATTTCTGGTTAAAACATGCGAAGCAAAGTGGAACTTTATTTTGGAATATCATATATAAACAAACTTCAGCATAATGTTAGGGTTAAGATTTTATTTAGTTTACAGTGAGCATCTAGGCAATGCATTACATGTCCTCACAAAGACAGCAATTGAGTTGTGTGTGTTTGTGTGAAGAAGATGGGGTAAATGAAAATAAGACAGCGGCTGCGAGGAGAAGCTCTCCTTGCATTTATTTTGTGTAAGTGTGTGCAGCAGCCAGAGAAAATAAGATTGGCGCATCCTGAGGAGAGGGCTTGTTTAGTAGCACCACCTGTGTGTGTGTGTGTGTGTGTGTGTGTGTACACACATTTGCTTTGATTCTGGACTTCTCCAAATGCTAAGATGTCCCCTCTGACTTAAGAGGTTTGGAGAGTAGCTGGTAACATTGAGGCTGATGCACACACTGTCAACTACACTGGGGGGTACCACTATATAAGAGTGATTCATACACACACACACACACACACACACACACACACACGAACCATTAAGCTGTATCTTCTGCTCCCAGTGGTGTATTGCTCTGCTGAATACATATGTGTGTTTGTTTAGAGGGGGATCAATGGATGGTTTAGCTCTAATACAAAGAGGTCTGGAGGGAGGAAGACTAAGATGGAAGGACGAGGGGAGAGTGAAAAGGAGAAGGGGATAGAGGGATTTTAAAGTCCTGGCAGAGCTGAGATAAAAAAGAAAAAGTGTTCTTAGCTATGTCTTCCTTTTCTCTTCATTATTTGCATCCCCTTTTTCTTCTCGACCTTCTCGATTTATTTTTCTGTGGTTTTTCTCCCCCCCCCCAAAATCTTGTTACATCCTAACTTTCCTTGAGTTACCCTGCTGAGCTTCCCACTCTGCTTATGCTTTTTGTTGTAATTTGTTCATGAAAAGCTACTTTGTTATCATGACAAATCTATCACCAAATACTGTACAAGAGGTGGAAAAAAGTGCCAGTTTCTCACCTAATGTACACTTTTGATACATAGAATAGCAAAATGCTTTAACCTAGGTCATGTTCTGCTGAGGTGGGATGTAGGGCTGCTCGATTATGGCAAAAATGATAATCATGATTATTTTCACTGAAATTGAGGTCTCGATTATTTGACGATATTTATTTAATAACAATGTATTGAATAATGGCTTTAAAGATTGTCAAAAAATAATATAAAATAGTGTGCAAATACTGATTACAGTGCAAATGTTTGCAATATAAAAAATAAATGAAAAATGTAAACATCTATGTTTAGTGAACTTCAAAATACTGCACAATATTTGATCCACGTCTGACTCCGCGAACCCATAATGTTTCCACCAATGTTCCCTCTAATATTTCATGTGTCTGAGCGAACGCACAAACTCCGTGAGCGTCCCTTGGACCACTGTGAGCGACATCAGACGTGTGCACTGTGGTCACGTCGGCATCTAATCCATCCAAGTTACATGGTTTATTAAAATAATCAAATTACAGCATTTACATTTATGTTAGACTACTTTTAATTAACTGCTTTAGCCCACTTACAATGAAAATTTAAAAAATCCTGTTCATGACCTGTGTAGTATGTTAACACTATTGGAAGTAAAAATAACTTGAACTCCAATTTTGAAAACACAACTTTCTTTCTTTTTATTTTTCATAAAGCTCTGACTTGTATTATGAGTATGAGTCTGTGGTCTGGGAGAGAGTCCTGTAACTCTCTTTCTGCCAAATACAGTATATAATGACCAATGTTGGGCAATTAATTATATAGTTATTACTTCAAAAAAGTAACTCAGTTTGGCAAACAACAAAGATTTTTGCAGCTATTTATTTTTTTAATGCAGCCAAGGCGTTTTTTTAAATAAACATTTCAAACTATTTACAGAACAATCAGCTGTTCTGCATCAAATTTGATGCCACACAAATTATTTGTGCCACTCCAAAAAATAATTTCTGTCCACTATGAGATAAAGGAGAACAACAGCCTGATACCTGCAGGCCTGACAACAGGAGATGTATCACTCCTGTAACACCTGTAACATTCAGCAGCCGCCTCATTGTTCTGACACACACAACAAAACTATTGACTACACTACACACTAACTACACACTAACTACACAAGATTTGCGCTAAACGTCGCAAATCTCTCACATCTCAGAACATCGCCATCACTCCTACAACTCCCCCCCCCCTCGTTTCTTAACAACTAAATGCCACGTTGCCATATCATTTTTGATTGGTCGACACGGTACGTTTTTCGACCAATAGCAAAGGGGGGTGTTTTTGGTTTTGTTTTTGCTCACAGGTGGAGAGCGCTTTCGAGCGTTTTCCTTATAAAACGCCGTTTTTACCGTTTCTTCCCGCAGTAAATATAAACAACGATAGTATTCAGGAAGAAAACCAAACATTGCAGATATTTTTATCATAACTCTGGTTTTACGTGGCCTATCAACACAATTTAAAAACTGGTATAAAGTCCACACTTTTTCCGTCAATTGTTCCGTCTGTCCTGCTCACATCTCCAATGGTTGTACACGTTGTCATTAATGTGACTTCACTGCACATCAGCCACGACGCTTTGCTAGCTAAAACACCGGTGTCGGCACATAAGGACGCTGTCATAGCCTGTCAACGACGGTTGATTGGCTGCGTATATACGAATGTGAATCGCATTATTGGCTGGACTATGGGATAAAGTGGCATCGTTCTAATCCCATACAGGAGCAGCCAGTCACTTACTGACTAACACTGCAAAACAGAATTGTTAAAGTTTTAATTTTAATTTCAATTCAGGTTAGATTTTTTTTGTGCGCAAGGCAGATTTTCTGTGCGCAGAGACCGTGCCAGCAGTGCGCAATAGCGCACGTGCGCAGCTTAGAGGGAACATTGGTTTCCACACCACTGAAGTCGTTTACCTCTCTTTTCAACCAACGGCATTCTTTCTTCAGCAGCCATTATCCTCTCCTCTCCAAATAACTTCTGCTTAGCTTTCCGAGCTTTCCAAGCTTCCCTCGGGTCCTCTTAATTGTTGTGACGCGTGTTCGAAACGCAGAGAGGTGCACTCGATTTGCCACACGGAGCAGCGCGAGAGTAAAGCACGAGGGAGGTGCTCAGTCATTTTTAATGATCGTTGAAAACCCAGATCGTAATCTAGATTAAAATTCGATTAATTGAGCAGCCCTAGTGGGATGTTAATCGTTAGAAACGATAGCTCTATTGAATGCCCTCTTTGCTCCTTTGCTTCTAGTCCTCTTTACATGGGTGATACACTTTCTGCATCCACTAGTATCACAAAGTTTCCTTGGGCTCTGGGTGAACATCCACGTGCATTCCAATTATTGTGACCAAGCAGATTTGTGAGCAAGACACTACACTACAGTATCAACTATGCATGTGTCCTTCAGGGAGACTTGAAAAAGTGCAACAGAAATGACTACTTGTCCATATCGTCCATGCTGTTCTCTGTATAATCCCTACTTTATCCAGTACTCATGAGTCAAACCACACCCAACCTTTGATTTTACATTCATTTTAATCCGAACTACTCACCAAGTTTAGTGATACAATCCCTCCACAGAAAGACAAATGTATAAGACCACATTTTCCTATGATGACATGCAGACAGGCAGACAAATACATGAGGTAAAAAAACAAAAACAAACAAAAAAACACCAGCCAAGTTGCTGTAGTTGTAACATCCTTTCTATATGGAAAAAATCCCAAAAATCAAGATATTTTTCCACATTTCAACACCAATTTAGTAGCATTACAGCATGCACATAGACCCATCTTGTTCTAGAAAAAAACAAAACAAACAAAAAATAAAACATTGTGAGGGATTTGATTCATGCCATGTTATTATTGATCCTGATTGACTCATTTCTGAATTCATTGTGTAAAAATTGTGTTTTTATTTTAGCGATTATACAATTCACTTTTTTGTTTTTACTACTGTTGCTTATTGCCATGACTTAATTATTTCAGAAATCCCTGTGTAAACATTCAGTTTTTTTGCAACTGTGTCTACTTTGTCAAACTTTAATAAATGAAATGTAAAAAGCTGAAGCTTCACCAAAGTCTTAAATTAAATCCCCAGGATTATTTCTTCAAGAGGGAACACAAAAAGATGACAGAAATCCCTCAAAATTAGACTGAGTACTTATAGTGCTTGGAAAATTAATGCACATACTCCAATTCATGACTTTCACCATTACTCATTTTTATCAATAATTTTAGCACTCATTATTCTTCTTTTCTCCTAGTTAAGGCTACGGGGGAAACAGTGGTTGAATCTCATGGCACAACCAAAATTACTGGGTCTGAAACCAACTTGCCTTTAAAATGGTCACTTTGAAAATCAGAACCGCATCTGAGATTGCTCATAGTTCGGGGTCATCTTCAAACGTGTTTTGGTGCTACAAGACAGATATAGAACAGCAATGAAGCAAAGTCAGTCTGCTATTAGTTTTTGATTGAGTGGGGTCCAGTTGGCAATTCCATGCAATCTATTTGCAATATTACAACAATAAACTGTGATAGATAGCAAATATGTTTCCCACTGTTCAGCATCAAAAGGGTAGCGCTGTACTGCCAGAGGCAGACTGAGCAGAAACTACACATGAGGTGGAACTGGGACAAATTTATTATTCATTAACTTAGAAATAAACAGACACAGCTAGTTTATCTCATTGACCAGCATGACCAGCATTCTACCAAGAGCAGTGTTAACTTGTAGCTCAAATGTCAGGATATGAGTAATGTACTAAAATAATAAAGTGCAAGTTTTCTCTCTGAAAGTAGTGTGGCAGTTAAGATAAATGAGAGGAGGCTGAAGAAGAATCAATCTGTTCATGATCCACCGATGAACTCTTCTGTTAGAAATTTCTGGGGACTGTGTGTGGACCTGAGACTCAGGTGGAGTGCTGGATTTATCCAGAGATGAGGCGCTTCATTACAAACTATTCCTCAAAAAGGAGCTAACACATTGTTAGAAACCAGCTTGCTACCCCACATCAAAGCAGACTCTTTTCTTATAAATCTACTGTAGTGTAATATTTATTGATGTTTTGTTTAAACTGGCAACAGTTTGTGTGGTTACATTATGACTCAATCCATTTATTCCATTACTGATACTTTTGCTTATTTCTGATTTTCTTATTTAATATTGACATTTTTTTTTTTTTTTACTGTACTATACTGTTGAGTGACTTGTCTTCTGCTCGTCAAACACATTTCATTGCAATGTTGACCCTGTGCTAACTTACATATGACAAACAAAAACTGAAACTAACTCTAGAATACAATTATCCATTTTTTTCCCCGCTTGTCCAATTCAGAAGTCTTGTGCCTATGCCAGTTGTCATAGGATGAGAGGAATGGTTTGCTCTGAGCTCATTTAGTGCTGGAACTTAAGCAAGGCCAAGCTTGATTAGTACTTGGATGGAAGACTAAACTTAGCATTCAGACATTAATCTGACACAGCCCCATTTTTAGCTGAATTTTGGCAAGAATTGGTCATTTATGTGTGAATTGCTGAGAAAAGACAGCCTTCGGTGCCAGAAGCCCCCCCAAAAAAACCAAAAAAAACCAAAAAAAAAAACCCAAGGCAAGTGATCGCCAACCACTGTTTTTTGCTGGTCGCAAGGAGGTTGCAGTCCTTGAGTGGTGTACTAAACGTAGTATTGGAAGACTTATCACTGTACCTTACAGGCATCAGCCTTTTATGCAGATCGCAGATGGAGTATTCATTTTTTCTTCATTTGATTGCAATCACAGCCAGTTTTTCTTCACCTCATCACCCTTTCCTTAATCTGCCGCTAAGCCTCTTTTTTCTCGTGTCCTTCGTCATCTCCATTCATTCACCCCCTTCACATCGTCTCACCTTCCCCCTTTGACCTTCTCTATATTGTCCTCCTCTTTGCTTTCCATTTTACCTTACTAACCCCGGTTTCTCTTCACTTTTACTTGCCCTCGCTCCCTTTTTGGTCATTTCTTATCCATTTGTCTGAACTGACCCCTATCTGCTCTCTCCCTCCAATGCTTTAGTCTCATTTCTTTTATTCCTCCATCTGATGACCCTCATCTTTTCCTTCTCCTTATGTGTCTCTTATTTTCTGCCCCATTACCTATGTCTATTTATTTATTCATCCATCTATAGGCATTTATCTACCTTCAGTACTGCCATTTGACATTTAACCACTTGAATTTTTTAAATTCAATCGTTCGTTTGCTCTCCCTTACCCCTCTCTGTTGAGCTCTCCCTTACTTGCCTGTTATCTCTCCATCTACCACTTTATCTCATAGTACTCATCTGCCATCACTTTTACCATTCGACACCCTTTCACCTTGTCCTGATTCAATCTTCCCTGCTCTGGCTTCACTCTCACTCTTTTTCTTTCCTCCCTCTTTTGCTATATCTCTCAATTTATCACCAGTGGTCTAATTTTTTTAGAGTTGTCTGACTGCCGTTAGAATAAAATCGATTTTTTTTTTGTTTGATTATATCTGATTTACTGATTATGATATGTTTCCCTTGTCTAATATGTAAGAAGTCTCAACTGAGTCTAAATAAAAGCTATGTCACTGTTAGTGGCCCAAATAGTCCAAATGATAGGACAAGGTTGGATTAATGCGCAATTAATTAAGATTAAAAAAAGAACAATTAAATAATAAAAACTAACTGGAAGGAATCTGATTGCAAGTTTCCATTTACTCTTAGCAACATAAAGTGCAAATTTAAACATGCTTATTACAATTATTATTCCAGTCTGGGGCCTTTCTTCATGGTCTTTGCATGTTCTTGTTGTGTCTGTGTGGGTTCTCTCAGTTCTCTGGGTTCTTCTCAGAAACCAAAAGCATGCATGGAGTTCAGTCAACTAGAGATTCCAAATTGACTGTGAGAGTGAAAGATTATTGATGATGACAGACATCAAGTGACCATTCAGCGTTTAGCATTTTCACTCTTTAAGCAAAGCAAATCTACTACTGCTCAACAGATAAAAACCACCTGAGTTACTTTTGATACTGAACAAAATCTATATGAGATCATTTATGTGCTCATTTATTGCAAGTCATCCAAACTGCAACATCTATGCAAAATCATAGAAATTATGATATTCTACTTCGTGAATACTATTTTGCAAAGGTAAAAAGGATGGTGGAGTCATTTACCATACATTTGCATATGGAGTCACTGGCTATTCTTAAATTTACTGCTCTAGAGGCATTTCCATCTCATCTACACAGATGGCTCCTTGGAGCAGAGAGAGAGGGGGGAGCCTATTTTCTTCTCTCCATCTTTTTACCGTGTAATTGTCCTCCAGGATTTTGTCCTACACACACACACACACACACACACACACACACACACGAGGTATAATGTCATCACAGGCTATCATCTGTGGCCGGATCACTCTAATCTCTGTCCAACTTTATCAAGGACACTGAGGCGCGCACACACAAACACGTCTAAATACGTATACGTAATCATGCTTACAGCCATACGTAAGTGTAGTGTCTTATTCCTCAAGATACAAATTCAGACATATTGGGTATGACATTGTTTAGTCAAATTCTCACAGATGAATTAAACACAGGACCAGTGGCCTCTTTCTGACAACTCCATATGCACATTGCTCTCAGTGATGCTAACTTTATGCTCAGCCTTATGCTGGGTTCAGACTACATGATATTAGCTTGATATTAACGTTACTTAAACAAACAGCAGTTGGCATAACATAACAAGACTTCACACTGCTTTAAACTGCCAGATTGTTGCAGTTATACATACAGATCAGGTCCAATTGCATATGGTACTTCCCTCTTTTCTTACAGGGGCTACTCCAACAAATAAATCCAAAGCTGTTTACATACTAGCCAACATGAAAGTTCCCCATACAAGTAAAATGGTAAAAACATAGTCCACAATTCTCAAACTCAGTTGGACAGAGGTCCACAGTCTGCGGGCCACTTTTAAAAAGGCTCTGTCACCTTTAGTTCTCAGCCTTACATGATGGACAGCCCGCAGGCTCAAATCACATGACCTCAGGGACCAGCTTGCAATACATAGATGTAAAAAGTTCACTGATGAACATCAGGGCTTGTCCATACAGAGCTCTAAAAGTCAAAACTACAATCTTAAAATGGACCTTGCAGCCAGTGCAACAGAATTAACAATGGTGTGAGTGCTTACAAAACCACACAGTGAAAAGGTCCTTAAGAAATGATTTTGAAAATAAAATTAATATTGTTATTGTAGCATGTACCCAGAATGAAAGAAATCCTAAAACAAATTGTGAAAAAGAAAAACACATAAAAATTGTGTCTTTCTCTGAATTTTTTGGTTTGTTTTTTGTTGTTGTTTTGTTTTTTTACAGCATTGCAATTTAAGACAGCTTCTTTATTAACAGCAGTGCCAACACTTACAGTACATGCAAAGTGGCACAAAGCCACACTTGCCTAAAGCTGGCTTGTATTATTTCTTACACGCACATGCACAAACATACACACACTGCCAACGGTATTGTGGAAAAGGATCAGCTGTTCTGACATCTGTGTTGCTCTCTATTAGATCAGCCTAACAATGTTCTGGGGGTTGTTGCTCTCTATCTGACACACACACACACAAAATGGAGAAACAGTAAATAAAGGATGGCATCTGATGACAAAAGATGTGAAGAGAAAAATGACAAAATGACAATAAGAACATAAGAGCAGGTGTCTCTGCAGATGGTCATAGCAAAGATTAGGCATAAGCATGTGCACACACACATGCACAGACACACACTCACACGCTTGGCCTAATATTTTTTTCCTGTGACAGGTCAAAGAAAAGGGATGTCATCGGTCTCATGTTTGTGTTCTACATGCCTGTACGCTGGGGTTCATCGTACACACACACACACACACACACACACACATATCTATATATAGAGATAGATATATCTATCTCTATCTCTATATATCTATATCTATATCTATATAGAAATAGAAAATGCACTGTTGCACTGTAACAATAATGTGTGCAGAGATATATTATACATGTTCTCAATTAATAGAAACCCAGAGAGAGGTGGATAAAAGCACATTGTCTCTTTCACCATCTTTTGTATTGAGTCCAGATTCATCCCCCCTTTGTTTAAATCATGTCTACCTAATAATGGCCTTTTTTTTAACCATTCAAACATATTCACTCTTACATTTCTGTGGTATGGTGCTAAGATTCAGTTCTTACAATTTCAGTTTAAAATTTTCTTTAACATTACTGAATGATTCAGTTTGTTCAATTTCCCAACCCAAAGAGTTTTTCAGTGCAACAAAAAGGGATAATTTTTTATCCCTTTTTATCACTGATGTGAATCCAATCGAGTATCCTTTCTAGCTACTGAAGAACAAAACTGAGTGAACACAATTTTGAGATTCTTAGACCACAAACAAGCAGCAACATGGGCTGCCTGTCCTGACCTGCACAGGACAGGATGGGTAAAGTATGCGATCCAGGGAAACAAAGTCTTTGGGATGCAGACTTCAGGAATGGGGGAATGCCAATATTGTAAAAGCATACAATACCTGGACAGAAAAAAGGCCTCAGTTTAGTCATGTCCTGAGCCTCAACATTATTAAAACATTGTGGGATCATTTGACTGAGAGTGAAACAAAAGGTCAACAACATCCAAAGAAGAGCTTTGAATGTTGTTCAAAAACCCTGGAGAACTATTCCTGAAGACTACCTAAAGAAATTACAAGAAAACTGCCAAAGAAAGTTCTGATCCCACAGGATCTTAGCTTTTTGATGGTAGGATTTCCAGGCCATACTCAGCACAGATGTTCCCATATACTATGCAGACACTTGGTTATGGCGTTCCATGTATATCCTGCCTGCTACCATCTTGCACCCTGCTGTTATGTGCTGGATTCTCTCAGGGGCATCTTTGCACAGCCTGCACCTGGGGTCTTGCCTGGTGTGATAGACCCCAGCCCCTATCGATCTTGTTGTTAGAGCTTATTTCTGTGCTGCCATGATTAGTGCCTCTGGGTTATCTTTCAGTCCAGCAACTTCTTCAATCTCCTGGTGGTGCATGCCATGCAAGGGCCTGTCCTTCCATGATGATTCTTGCTCCTCTCCTTTCTTGGGATACTGCTGCCAGAGGCATTCACTAAGGACACAATCGGTTGTGGCCTATTATATAATTTCCTTTGTCCTGTTCATTGCAGCAGTGTTATTTGAGTGCAGTTTACTCAAGAAAGGCCCTGCTAGGTCCAGAGAATGTTAAAGAATATTAATGGCTAAAATCATAGGATTGCCACTGAAAGTCAGAGTCTCAGACAAAAAGTAAAGTGGCAAGAAAAGACCTCATCAAATGGCATGAGTCTTATTGACATTAAAATTTGCAGCCAGATAAAACATACAAAAAAATGCTGCGCTGACTGGAATGAAGTGCTAGTCCAATTTCACCTTGTAAACCAATATTTTTTTTTGCACGTAAGTATGGCCGCTACCCAGGGAGACTTTAAATGCTGCAAAGCCTCCAAGAGAGCCTTGGTTCTGTAGTGTAAAAAGCTCTCTGTATTCAGCTGGGCATATCAAGGACAGATGCAGTGAAAACATTTCCTTAAACCCCTGCCAATATGTGCATGCACACACAAACGCAAAGGCAGGCACACACGCTGATTCACAAAAGCATATGCACAGATACAAGGATAAAGACTGAGAAAAAAGTCATACATACCAAGGACATTACACGCACACACACAAAAATCAATGATAACACACACACACACACACATGCAAACACTCATCCAAACAGCAGTAGCCTGTATCAAAATAGTTATAGATAAGCAGTGTTTTTTGTTCCCATGCTGGTCCTGTAATGTACTCCTCTTCTGCTCCTGCTGTACCACTCCACTGTCTCTGCCCCTCCCTTCCCTTCTTTTTCTGTCTGTCCATCTTGTGCTCAACTATCCTTCTTCTCCTTTCCGTCTCCCATCCTCCATCTTTACCCCATCCACACCTCTAGCTAGCTTCCTCCCATCACTTACCCCTCCCTTTCATCACCTTTGCTTATTTGCCTTTGCCTCTTCAACACCTCACTTTAGCTTCCCTTTCTCCCTCTGCCGCCCTCGCTGTCTACAGAGTGATACTGCCCCCTATTCGTCAGGGAAGGTATTTTTTCTCCTTTTTACTCAGTCTGTCTGCCAATTTGTCTCACTCTCTTTCATCATCGCTTTACTTCATGAGCCAGCACAGTCTCATCTCTCTCTCCTCCCATTTTGATCTCTCCATTCTCACTGTGTCATACTTGTCATTCCTTCATCTCTTACTGCTTATTCACTACCGACATTATTGCTCTTTCTTCTTCACATTTGGTTGCTTCTCATATATCCATTTACCCAGAGCAGCTCACAATAAGAATTTGATAACACACTCTCTTGCTTAGCCGTGTTCAGAATCAAATGTATAAATGGCCTGTTTTTGTATAACGCTTTACTTAGTCCCTATGGACCCCAAAGCGCTTTACACTACATTCAGTCATTCACCCATTCACACACACATTCACACACTGGTGATGGCAAGCTACATTGTAGCCACAGCTGCCCTGGGGCGCACTGACAGAGGCGAGACTGCCGGACACTGGCGCCACCGGGCCCTCTGACCAGGCAATGGGTGAAGTGCCTTGCCCGGGGAGCCGGGGCTCGAACGGGCAACCTTCCGATTTCAAGACGAACTGTCAACTCTTGAGCCACGATCGCCCCAAAATATAAAATATATCGTGCAACGTAGATAGTTTGGGTTTCACAGTGAGTATTTAACGGGAGTTTGAAGTACATTTTTGCATCAGCAAAAATGCACTGTGACTACTTACTGTTTTTTGGTTCACTATTTGGCAACACACCATGAAGGAAGAATGCCAAAAGACAAAAATTATTGAAGGTGTTTAACCTGTTTGGGATTAGATAGGCTAAGGGTATTCTTGCTAATACAACACTGTGCAAATGGCACAGTCACAAATATAAAAACATGGCTTTTTGGACTATATATGTGTGCGTGTGTGATACTTTCTGTAAACAGTGTCAAGTGTCCTATTAGATACTGAGTAACAGTCTGTTCATAAACTGAAAACCACTCTGTTATATTCATGCAGATGCCACAGATTGTGAGACGCATCTCTGTTGTCGGCATAGAGCAGCGGGGTTCTGGCCAGTTAAAACTGTAGAAAATGCCAGACCTTTGTGCTGCTTTTGGATTTTATAATGAAAGAAATGTCAGTGGGGAATAACATTTCACAGTTGAGAGAGACCAGTGATAGATGACAGGTGAGAAATTAAAAGAAAAAAGAAAACAGCAGAAATTGTATTGGTAAGGTGTTAGGTTGATTCTGCAAGTTTCTGAATTTTGAGGGATGGAACACCATTATTTCAAAATATATTTCTCATTTGGTGGTTTAATGTTGGTAGCGAACCATGTTGTGCAACAGATTTGATCAAATGGGTTGAAAGCTCTGAACTACAAAGGACATCGCATTATATTTACATAATTTTCTTACTCACTGGCTATATATGGGGGTGTTGCCCAGAGAAAGAGACCACTTCCATCAGAATAGAAATATTCCCTTACAGGATAAAGGTGATTATAGTCCAAAGCTGCTCCAAAACGCTCACAGAACAGTCCCCTTGGATTGCCCATTTGTGGAGGTCAAGGGTTCACATTTTTTCTTTACACACAGATAGGTGATGAATTAAATGCAGCTGAGGCTGATACAAGCTAAATTATTACAAAAAAAGAAACGGATTCTTAATCTCAATTCATTCCATACTGACACTTGATTAGGAACTCCTTCTTGTAATAATTAAATGCAAGTGGTACCCACACTCATTCAATTCAGAAAACCATGAATTCCTGTGAAAACCATGAAGAACATAGAAAAACAAAAATGTTGAAAGTAAGAAAACCATTTAAGATTAATATTTGCTCATTTTGAATTTGATGACAGCAACACATAAAAAAACAAACAAACAAACAAACAAAAACATTCCTCTACCTAAAGGCAGTTGCTGGACTTTTTTTTTTTTGATGTGTTGCTCATGAAAATGTGACAATGCTCAGGAGGAAGAGTCGAGGACAACTATGGACAGATTTCACATTTGACGCTTTTTAAACTGTGTGAACCAACTTTCACCAGTAACAACATGACAGACTGGTACACTTAGTACACTTTAGTCAACTAAATCAACTTTAGATTTAGTCTATTATAATTCAATGATATTTCATTGATTAACTCGAACCATAATAAATAAAAGATTGCTGTCCAAATTAACACTGCACCAAAGCATCACCATACCATCAGAGATTCGGGCTTTTGAACTAAGGAGTGATAACAACACAGGTGATCCCTCTCCTCTTTGGTCCAGACGATGTGGATCAAAAACAATTTCAAATTTCAACTCATCTGATCACAGAACAATTTTCCACTTTGCCTCAGTCCCTTTTAAATGAGCTTTGGCTCAAAGGAGATGTTGGCCTTTCTCGATCATGTTCACATTTGGCTGCCTCTTTTCAATTTGGTCCCAACTTTTTTCAGTTGGAACAGGGAAACAGAGCTGGAAAATTAGTTAATATTTTTCAGGAGCTATATTATTACATTATTTGACACATTTCTTTCATGGCAGCCTTCCAGTTGTTCCCATTTCTTGTAGTAACATGAAGCTCTGTCTGGTGAACCCACAACCCACAGTCAATAAAAATAATAGTGCATCTATCACAGTACCACAGTAAATTGTTCTTGATGTCCAGCAGTTATGCAGAATGGTGTAACACTATACAGTTCAGGATTTTTTAAAATAATTTTCCCATTGTGTCAGCGCCAAAGTACGAGTGTCCCACCTGTCCAAAAGCATATTGTTATTTAGCTTTACCAACTGATATTTGGCTTAGCTGGGACTTGCTCATTAGTTTAATTGCACATTGGACTGATGAGTCTTTTATGAGTTTTTCTATATACATAGCAATTTAAAAAGTTTACTAGCCAAGAAATCTCAGATACATTTGAGGATACCCCTTTAGACGGGAAACATTCAAAACTTCCATCAGGACTCATGATCAACTCCATCAGTGATGTTGTATTACCTGGCCTGCAGTTTGTTGCTCACACATCCAGCTGGCTTTCCCAAAAGTTTCTGCTCTAAAAACTGTTGCCAGTGCAGATGGACATTTATTTAAATGTGGTAAGGGAGGTGGATATGTGGATACTTAAATGTGTAATAATTATAGCGTGATTTATTTTCACTTTCTGACTTTAACAATATTATTATATTGAGAGTATTATATTAAGAGTCATCATTTGAACTGTAATGTTATTAAGTATTCATACCGCGCCCCGGGGAACTGAGTTGGATTTGGGAAGCAATTTTTCTTACATTTTTCCTGAAACAGTTTTTGCAGTTACACAGAAAGTACCTCAAGTAAACACAGCAGAGGGGGAAACACAGTAAAGGGAGACACCAAAAGAAACAAAACTATTCAGATAAAGCTAAATTCCCCTTTTGAAAACAAATTTTGATTTTTCAATATAAATTTGGAAATTAGGAAAAAAAAAAAAAAGAAAAAAAAAAAAGCTTTCAGCAGACTGTCAACCTGTCCAGGACATACTGTACCTCTTTCCTAGTGTGACCTGGGATGGGCTCCAAGCACCAACCACACCCGATCCACCACCCTCACCCCGCAAGCATGAATTGGACCAGCAGGAGACAAATTGACAGATGGGTGGACTTTCCAAAATAATGTAAATTGAGTGTGCTTGTGATCATAAATGATATCCAGTTTTTGTGTCATTACCACCACATTCAGTGGCTTAGTTTTAAATAACTGAGCCACTAAACATAGGGAACATCACCACACTAAAATTATTTGACTTATTTTCAGAATTATTTGTTTACATAATATATAGTGTTGATCTCTCTGTGTGCTGGAGGTAAACAGAAAGTCTGTATGCTTGTGAAGCAGAAGACTTTTTAACAACATCCATAAATCTAACACGCTCTTTCAACATGTTCTGTTTCTCGTTATACAGCTTCAGTCTCCAGACTGAGCACCTGCCAATAAAACTATATGCATTGCATGACTTGTTAATGACACAGTAATCACATCACTTAGTAACATGTTACTAAGTGAAGTGCTTCCAGTGGGCTGATATTAAATACAATGCTTTCATACTACTGCTATTAAATGTATATCCTTTACTCAGTTCCCTAGTGGAGGTCTATGATTGAAGAGACAGTGGTTAAAAAATCCACCACCTTCAGAATAAAATATTTTTAGTCTGAAACAAAATGACAGGCGGGTGGAGGGGATTTTTTCCCCTTACGACAGAGAAATGATCAGGGTCAAGAGACTTTCAGGGTGGCTCAGAGAAAAGATATGAAGTGATCCTAGAAGAAATGGGTTTTTCCACATAGGTTGTTGTGTGAGGTGGGAATGTCATTTCACCACTGAGGTGTCTGAAGGGACAGGAGTACAGCTGAGACCAGAGTTATGGCCTATGGCTGCTAGAAGAGAAGAACTAAGCACATGTCTTGGAGCTATGCAGGGATGCACCTCACTTAGCAATTTGTACAACAGAAAAGGGGTTTGTGAATTTGATGTGAGCTGCTTCCTGTAGGTAAAGACAGAGTAAAGGTGACATGGGAGAAAAGTGACTATAAACTGCAGCACGAGATATCAGCTATAAAAGAAGACCAGGCTGAAAGGAAATATTATGTTTGACAGAGGATATAGGCAATATATGAGTTATGGAAAGATCAACAGGCAATTATAATGCAAGAATAACACCCCTAGTATGGGGAGATATTCCTATGGTGCTGCCAGTCTTGACTGAGAAGTCTTGAAGACATTTGTCAAGGAATAGCAATATTTCACTTTTCTCAGCGTCTAATCTGAGGTGGTGGGCAGTCATTTAGCTGAGAGTGCGCATGTGGAAAGCAAAGTGAAGCAAAAATATCTTGAATAAAACCATTTTGGTTTGTCGTAGGCAATGAACACGTTTCTGTCAGCCATTTTTGGTCCCAATAGAGAACAAATTATACAAATTTGGTAAATGTAGATCTATTGTTAAGTGCCCAAAACAGACTGTTGTAGGTCTTTTTTTATTTTACATAACTAATGCTTAATTAGGTCATGTGTAAATATCATAGAATATATTTAAGAACCTAAGTCTAATTCTTAAGTTCCAGTAGTTATTTTACATTCGAAAAATCACACGGCACACCACCAAACTAAAATGTCACAAAAAGCATATTGATAATTTCCCCCCGTGCACCAGGTATAGCAGAATTGGCTCGCTTTGTCCCCAGTATACCTTTTTTGCTTTCTTCTGACCACTACTCATGCTAGGGCCTTCATCTGGGTCGGAATTTTCTCCAGGACCCAGATTGGATTGACTACTTTCCTTTTCAAATATTTATGTTGGCATTACGCGCTGCGTCATCTCACAGCATGACTTCTTCTGTTTTACTGGCAGTTGGTAACCCATGTAATTAGAACAGGTAGTTGTACTGCCCTCTAGTGGAAAAGAATGTAATTGATCTGCCCGTTACGCACGCCAATCGCTTAGAGTACTAATCAGGTGGAACCAGATAGATCTCCCACGGCACACCTGATCATTTCTCACAGCACACCTATGTGTGGTTGGGAAACACTGATTTAAGGTCAGGGTGTGTAAAACAGGAACTAAATTACATCTGCAAAATCAATATTGGATCAATTCAGTAGAGTGACAGGGCTCCTCACACTTTTCCAGGGTTTCTTTTTTTGAGCTGGTTTTGCTTCCATTAGAATGAGCTCTGTGAACTTTATATGAGCAGGAGATTTTCATAATGCATGTGACTAATCTTCAAAAGTAAACGATGCAATCAGACTAACATGGTCCAGAATCTTAAATCTAATCCAGGACACTGAGAATCGAGACTATTCTGTGACTAAAGGGGTTCCTACCCAGGTATTAGAATGATGCTCCTACAGTGATCTTTGAATTGACAAAAAAAATCCCCAAAGGAACTACAGGTCAATCTTTTGTTTTTTGTTCATTTTTGGCTGTTTAAAGCTGAGACATGAAACTGATAGGGTTTTACTGCTGTGGTGATGGTTGGGTGAGGGAGGCTGAATGCAAGATGACAGAATTTATCTCAGTAAGACTTACTGAGACACAGCTCGCCACTATTTTCATGCTGCCATATAAATATTTTTACTTCAATTATTCCAAACAAAACAAAGGAGGTTGGACAAATTCAAGGTAAAACAGCTGAATGAGCAGGTCTTCTCCCCCCCCACTCTCTACTTGCATTCCAAGACATATGCTTTGTCATTTTTGTCGGAAGACAATTTAGAAGCATGTGTACATGTGACTCTGTGTTTGTGCACATGTCAAAATACATTAATTATCCATGTGTTTATGCTTGTGCCATATTAATACTCATAATATCCATAAAAAGCTCTGTAAGAGCTAAATAAAAACATAAGTGGGAAAAGATGAGGAAAAATCGACATGCACACATACATGCATACACAAACACACACACACATTCGCAGAGGGTAATGTCATGATGAGCCATCTGTTTTTTTCATCCCTGGTTCCCTCCTCTCTTTCATCACACCTTGCCATCTATCACACATCCCTTCTGTTTCACTACATCTTTCCAACTCACTCTGTGTCGTTCAGTCTCTCAGGTTTTTTTCTTTTCTCCCAAGCTCTTGCTAACACTGTCCCTCTCTTTACCACCCTCCATTTATCACTCCCATCTCTTCTAATTCTGTAACCTAAGTCCCTTTTCTCAGGCTGAGCGAGGCAGCCTTCGCTGCAGCATTCACATTCTTTAACCTAGAAAGCCGTTGGGGGAAATCTGCCTACACCAAGCACTCTAGTAACTATTGTGATACTTCCAAGGAGGAAGTGGGGGCATTAGTTGCATTAGAAGCAACTAATGATTCTTTAGGGAACCTTAAATCTAATCAAACAAAATATGAGATCATGTTCTGTATAGCTTGATTAGGTTCTGTTACATCTCTTTAGGCAAATACCTTTATTTGATGAGGTTAAAATAAGCCATTTGTGCCTTTTTTTAGCATTTCATCCGTGATTTCCAGCGCAGAAGTTATGATCACCAATCTAAGATGATGTAAAAATAAAAGTTCAGAAAGAATGACTACAAATTCCTATGTGCATTCTGCAGTTCAGTGTCAACAATTAAATTCCTTCAAGCATAAAGCCTCCGATAAATAACAGCCAAGTCTAGCAAAGTTGATGCCAAATTTGAAATAAAGAAAAGAAATGCTACATATTTGGTTAAAGTAATACCAGAGTCATTTGCTTGTTTTATTTTTTTGCTTCAAGATGTTTTTTCCTGCTTTGCTGCTTCCTTGATTATTAAAACAGAGTACAGCAAGTAAACACTTCATATGTGCAACTAAGCAAGTAAGTTTAATTTCTAAATTTCTAAAGTCAGAAAGATAAAGTATTGGATCAATTCGCAGAACCACAGGTTACCTTGTGGTGGGGTTTTTCTGCTGTTAAATATTTTTCTCTGCAAAAGTTCAGTGGAAAAAAAAAAAAAAAATTCTAGGTCAGGTTAAATGCATGCTCGGATTTTTAAAAAAAGCAGGTGAGGGGGAGAATAAGCTTAGTCAGAAAAAAATGGGGCAAAACTCAACGCAACACTGTTTTATGCTTGTGTGCCTGTGTGCAATTATACAGCTTTAACCACATTGAGGTCTAATTATAATCACCCCCTGTGGTGATACATTCACAGTTGTTATCACCTTGCAATCCCATTTTTTCTCCATGTCTCAGCCTCTCGCTCTCTCTCTCTTTCTCACACACACACACACACACACACACACACACACACACACACACACGCGCGCACACAGACAGGCACACACACACACACACACACGCACACGCACACAGACAGGCACACGCACACACAAAATGTGTGCCATATTCACAGCAATGCCAGTGGATATGAGGCGTTAATGTATTCTCAGAAAATTAATTTGCTGTTCTACTCTAGCAAGATACCTGTGAGGAGAAAAAGCTATGGAAATGAGAACAGAGGGGAAAAAGAGTAAAAAGATAGGCAGAAAGATAAGGACAACAAGTGTGGCTAAAAAGGAAAAGCAATATATATATGCAAAAGGGCAGAATGTTTTGTTCTTGTCATTATACCAATGTGAGACTGGAAAATGAATGTTTCTCTGCTCAGTTTTGAAAATCATGAGAGCCTTTTTCCTGCAAATGCATAAAATTTTGCATAAAATTGCATAAATTCTCTAAAAGGATCCTTTAAAAAAAAAAAAAACAAGGCTTTGCTGAAGCCTCTTTGGAAGCCTCGGGTTTTCTTGGGTAAGTATTTACAAGCTTCTGAAGGTTCTCACACCTGGATTCGGGGAGTTAATCCCATTCTCTCTGACAGATCCTTTCAAATTGGATGAAAAGCATCTGTGAGCTGTCATCTTTGGGTCTTTAAGGGGTTGAAGTCTTGGCTTTGGCTGAAACACGCAAGGACAGTCAGAATTGTCCTTAGGCTACTACAGCATTGTCTGAGCTGTATGCTTTGGGTCATTGTCAAGCTGAAAGGTGAACCATCACTGCAGCCTCAGGTCCCTACTGTGAACACTGGAGTAGGTTTGATTCAAGGACTTCTCTGTATTTGGCTCCATTCGTTCTTTCGTTCTTTTAATCTCCCAAGCCTGTTTTTATTGCCAGAGCACCAAACACTGCTATTTTATAATAGCTGCTGGCATCCTAGAAACACAATGTCCTGGTGTCACCAGGTCATGACCTCTTGGCATTAAATTTAAACATGCTGGACCCCCTTAAACATAACTTTTAAAGGGCTACCTTTATAATAGAAGAATATTTTGACCCAAATAACATCTTTCTTCAAAGCCTTACTTTTGCAGTAAAATCCAAAATAAAAAGCAAGTGAAAACAAAACTAATCAGACCTGGAGGATGGTCCCCAAAAGGACACAAATCATGGCCTCATCGATCGCATGCCTTTGACTTTGGCTACCATCCCGCTTTCTAATCCAGGCTCTAGCATGGACGATTAGCTGCCAATACTGCCGCAGTCAGTGCTTTAAGGAACTGAATCTCCCAAAGGAGGTGTAACGTTGGCAGCTTCTGAAAAAATGGCAGTATTTGGCTCACTGGGATAAGCAAGTGTTTGTCCCTATGTCCTGCTGCTGAGCTGCACAATCACATCATGAACCTTCCCCCAACACGCTTCATGGTCACTGTCATTTTGGCAGATAATGAGACATGGTACCTGACGGCCGGTCAAAATAATTAATTTTTTGTCACCAGACCACAGAATCTTTCCTGCACACTTTTAGATGTTTTTTTTTTTAAGAAATGTGTAGTCAACTCCAAGTGGGATGTCTTGCCTTTTCATAACAGTATTCCTTTATGGCACGCAGCTATAAAACCTTTATTAATGGAGCGCTGCTGAGATGCTGCTGGGACTTCTAAGCTTCTAGGTTTTTGGCTACATCTCAGACAAAGACTGTCACACACTGTTACTCACTTTGGCCAAATAGTCACCTTCTAGAGTCACCCTGTAGATACCACACTTTTCTGCAGTTCTTGAAAAGCTTAAAGCTTTAGAAAACATTTTATAGCATTGCCCTAATCTGTGCTCTACCACAGTTTTAACATCAAGAACTTAGAGTAACTGCATGGCATGGCTTTTTCCCCTGACATGCAGTTTGAATCGTGAGGCCTTGTTTACACAGCTGTGAGCATTTCTAAACTATGCCCAGTAAACTTAGTGGTTCCAGTCTAGCTCTCAATGTGACAGTTTACCAAAGAGGAGAGGAACCAAAGCAAGATGCCAGCAGCAAAAATGTTACCAGGCTAAAGATCATACGCCGACAATCAGAGAGGGAAACAACCTAAACCCAGAGTGGACGACAAGCTAAATCTAAAAACATACAAGAATAAAAAAACCCACGAAGAAGAATTTACATTTAAAAACTGGAGCAAAAAACAAGAAAAGAAATAAGGATGCATGTTTCCACCCATGTTTCCACTTTGTCATGAGCACGTTTATGTGGGAAAATATCAAATTAGAGTAAAATCCTAAACATGATAATGTGATGAAAAAAAATGAAAAGATCTGAGTAGTGTACAAATGTTATCAAATCTAACAAATGTGCATTAGTGTGTGTGTGTGTGTGTGTGTGTGCGTGTGCGTGTCATTGCATTAAAATGTTTTGTTGGATAAAATTCTTCTTTCAACCTTTCAAGCAGCCAACGAGATCCTTATGCAAAACCTGACATTTAGAACAAAATGAATTAAATGGGAATTTGTCTGTATGTGTGTGATTTGTGCTCATGGCAATAAATACAGAAAGCAGAGGCACGTGCAGCAGAGGATGCTTAAATGAGCATGACCTCAAATAGATTACTTGATGTGAACACAAATTAAGGGAAAAATATGTTCCCCTTTCATAAATTGCACTGAATTGACATGACATTTAAACCCATTCATCATGACAGATTAACTTGAAATTACAGCTGAGATTTAATTATATGGTGGAGCTTTCGACGCCTTTTTCTAAAGCCCCAATCCTTTTTTAAAAAAAAAAAAAATGTTTTCTGCTGTAATTTCAGAGAAACAACAACCAGTCAGCTCCACTTTTCATTAGATAAAGAAAAAGTTCAAGAATTATACAAAAAAAAAAAAACAACTTTTAAAAAATGTTTTTGTTGTCTCTTTTTTAAATTGCTTCTTTTGCGTGATATAAAACTATTGTCAAGTTCAATACAAATTAACCTGACAACATAATTGTCATAAGTGTCTGATCTTATTTACTCACTATGGACATGTAGTAGTGATTACAATTATTGTCAATTAAAAGACAATAATTGTCTTTTAATTATATTGCTGATAATTGATAATTTACAAAAAGGTTGATAATTTACAAAACATGTTCACTGTTGTCTAAATTGTGGTGTAGAGGTGTTTTGTAACTCAGAGTAAAGCACAGATTCTTCCCAGAAAGAGCTCCCAGAAGGCATTAAAATATTCAAATAAATATAAATATTTATGATCCGTAGAGATGAAATTAAAATCTTGGAAAATGCAAATGGGAGAACATAAGATCAACTATCAGCAACATGAAGCTATTGTATCTTTCAGAATTTCACGTACAATTGAAACGAGTGTTTCCTATAAACAAAATGATCTACTATGCATAGGAAAATTTGGCATTTTATGCTCCAGTTCATCTTTATCAAAATATCAGTGTCATAAAAGAACTTCAAAACTGGTTCTAGGTTGAACTAGAAAATACACACCAGGGTTAAAATGACTTTACTCTTCTCTGCAGCATACTGTTAGAGACAAATGAGAGAAGTTTTATTTGTTCTCAGAAAACCAACTACAGATGACCTGACCTAAAAGTTAATATTAGTTTTTCTCTATATAGAAATAGTAATTATTAATATTATTTTAAGCGAGTAAGTCCCATTAGAATGCCTAGTTAAATGGAATAAGAAAAATAACCCTAACACCGGTTAATTTAATTACCCTTAAAAATTATTTGAGTGTTTACTCAAATCATTTTATTTTAGCTCTCATTATTTTTGCCAAGATTGTTTTTATCCCACTCTTACCTTTGCTATCTTTTCTCAGTTCTGCTTTCATCCCACCTCATAACAATTACGTTAAATCACCAAATGGTGATTTCTTCAGCTCTTGCCATCTTTTTCAGTACTGAACCTTAAGGTTATTTTACAATCGCCAGTCTCTTTTTCCTGGAAAAACAATATATTTGGTTCTAAGTGTGTGTGTGTGTGTGTCAGAAAGAGAGAGAGGTCAGTGACAGATAAGTTCATCAGCAGGCTACTTGCCTGAAGCTAACCTCATACAGCTACTCACCTGTTGTTATCTCTACCACACACACATTTGCTCATTATTTCTCAATCCATTTTAGTCACACATACAAGCACTTTAGCAAATTGAGACTGAAAAAGTCCATGCCCTTGTGAGGAGGATGCTGTTGGCAATGTGTCCAAGAGGGTAAAATGCTTGTTACCCACTGGAACTGCTGGGGGACAGGGCTGCATTCTGGCAAAACAGTTTTTTCATAAAAATTAAATTTCACAAGGTAATGAGCGATTGAGTTTGAAAAATGTTTGCTTGAATGGGCTAAAGCTGGTCAGGCTGGGCTTTCCTTTCATTTGCTTGTAGCACATAGAGGAGCCACCTAGATTTATGGCTTTAGAGTGAAAAGCAAATGATAGACTGAAAGACTGAGAGAAAACAGATGAGATTTGGTTCAGGAGATGGTAGAGTTGGATGTCTTGAGACTGGTTTTGGTCTCGAGACACTTTTACGTGGTCTTGGTCTTGTCTTGGTCTCGCTGTCTCGGTCTTGCTGTCTCAGATGCCATAGTGGTCGGGAGATTTGGAGTCAACAGTATCTATGACACACAACGTAACGTTCGATAATGTGTCGTGCGCAAAAGCATCAGCTCTAAGAGCCGTGCTTAGAGAGTGCTTTGTAGTGAATCAGAAGAGTCGACTCCCATTGAGCGAGAGCCGGCTCCTCACTTAATTTCTTTTCGCTGCTCAGCTCTCACACAGTGGCTCAGCTATGCTCCAATCCCTCCATATTGTGGCCAATCACATGCGAGGATGTAGGATAATATCATTAGGTGAAAAACAGAGAGGGTGAGAGACGCGACAGTCAAGTGGAGCGTGCATCTGTCCTCTCAGTAAGCGAGTGAGACAGTAGACAGCGGTGAGGAAGGCTGTGCGAGTGCATCGCAAAAACACATAAATATGCCTGACACACGTAAACGAAGCAGCATCTGGCTGCAGTTTAAAGATTTTTTTGTCTCGTCTCGACTTGGTCTTGGTCTTGTCTTGGTCTCGATACCCTCTGGTCTTGGTATTGTCTTGGTCTTGGTTTAGGTGGTCTTCACTACAAGTCTAGGAGATGCATTTCCACTATTTCAGGAGCATATATAAAGAGTAGTTACCTTGTCATGTTCAAGTGTGGTCCTCTTCTCTTAGACCTGAACTGCAGGTACATGATTAATGATGTAATTAATGATTCTCTAGAGAAAAATAATTTTGGTGGGGTTTGAGAGGATTTTTCTTTAGGACACCTTGCAATGTACTGCAAACCCTCCCAAAAGCAGTAATTTACACATTCAGTAAACAGTGAATATCAGTGTGCCCCCTTACACTCTGTCTTTTTCAGATAATGCTAAGAACGTCATATACTACATTTTTAGCTGTTATCATGATGCGTGATGTGAACAAAGGAGAATGTCACAGTTGTCTTTTTTCCCCCATATCTATTGTTGTATTTGTTACCCATTTAATAACATAGGTATTGGAGCATTGGAGACCAGACACAGGAAATATGATTACCAAGGGGCATATGACATGCAGCAAAACTCCATCTTGTCAAAATTTGAACCGTAGACATTCCCGATTTATGTAATGCAGGCTACTGGATTATTGATGATAAACTCTTTGTGCAAAGAAAGGCCACTGGGACAGAACATGACTAGACTGTAATTTTGTCATAGAAACTAAACGGTAATACTAAATCTCCATTTTAATCATACAGTGCACACTGGCACATAAAGCACTTCTCTCCAATACAATAATTGGAAAAGAAGGAGGTGCAAAACAGAAATTTACACAAACCTAGTGAGATGTTTTATGATCTCATGTATCAGCTGTCTCAGCTGGGTATTTTAGGGAAGGGTGCTAATGTGTATCAGGTTGGCTGAACGAATAGCTAGCTTTAAATGTGTGCTCAAAAAGCATTTTTGGAGGTTAGCTTGAATGTATGCTTCTCAGTGTGGATATGTATATACACTAAAAGTGGTTTTTGCCTAATTTGTGAAGCACTTTGCATTAAAATTGGCTATAAAAAATTAATAATTATTTATTACATTCATAAACACAAGAAAAGCAGACCTTGGAATCAGATATAAAGTATGTGGGGCTTGTGTCAAAACTCCTGTATCTAACACAGCTCTGTATATTCTGCCTGTTTTGTTTCATATAGTGCCGGCATATTCCAACACACTTTCCTTTCCCACCAAGTGTGATAATATAAAACCGTATATCCAACTGAAATGGAAATACTCATATTTATACACAAGAGTAGATTTTTGAATAATACATGCACAGTTTATCACAGGCCAGTGCAAAAATGCAGCATGCATTGTATCTCTGTGGGGAAATCAAGCTGGTTTTATGGCTAAAACGTAATTCACTGAGAAAATATCTTGACAAAACATTCCAGTGAAGCAAAGAGATATAAGAATGAAAAGATTTTTCATAGATAAAAATATATCTGATACTCTTAAATATATCAATGCAGAATAATACATGGAAACTTTGCACTTGTGGATATAACTTTTTCTCTGTTTTGCTGCAGTTTTTCCTTTCTTTTTACCTGCTTGATGGTTCAGGATACAAAAGAGTAGCCTACCTAAAGTATTAGATACACACCTGCATAATTTATGCCCACAGCTGCCATGCCACATATTTCTGCTTTTTTATGCAAGCATAAATGCTTGCGTCATGATACACAGCTAGAAAGTAAGCGATATGAATACAAAAAGTATAAAAGAGAAGAGAGAATGATGAGGGATGCTTTCATGCTTATAGGATAAAAAACAACAAAATATTTGATTTTTTGAATAATTGATTTTGTTTTTTATATTCAAAAGGAAACTACGGTATGGGTGGGGATGCCCAGCTGTTTGCTTTGCTGGGAAACAGTTGCTAAATTAATTTTTCAAGAGTTTATAACTTTATTTGAGCTCATTAGCTTGAGCTAATTTAATAATCCTTTGTCTGCATTAGCACCATATGTTATGTATAGATGGGAGTTCAATTTATTCTTTTGAATCAGAAGTGAGTCACAAGTTCATGTGGTAGAACAATGTCTAGTTACACAGTCCAAGCCCTTTTAGTATTATATATTTAAAGCTATGCTCGAATATACTTATATTATATTCTAATCTATTTATACTCTACTTGAGCATTCAAAGCACTTTTTACAACATGTCAGCAAGTACTTTTTTCTGTAGTGCTTTCTATCCAACTTTCACACTCCCACGAGAACAGCTTGGGGTTCAGGCATGGAGACTGAAGCAGCCAGGGATTGAACCACCAACCTTTCAATTAGTAGGTGGCTTGCTCAACTTCCAGCCACCCCACAAAAAGAAGTGTATCATTGCAAATAAACTTACAATAATGTCAACACTAACACTCTCACATCTCAACATTCTCAACACTCCAGTGGTGGACAGGGCACAATCCACCACTGCCACTGTCAGTTTTATGGAGACTTTGTCATTGCCAGGTCCCACTGGGCTTACGAATAGTGCTGGATGTAAATCCCCAAACAGCTGGGAAGTCAGGGAGGAAAAATTAGTAAGCTTCCCTTAAGATTAAGTATTGTGGTTCCATTGCCCAAGGCACCAAATAACAGCTGCTCACTGGAAGAAAGTAGAAAACTGTTTTAACTGGAAACCTTAGCAATGTCAGTAATAAAAGACATTAGTTACTTCAGCTTGTATAAAATCACAATATATGTGGACTGCATAAAGAAGTTGTATTTCAAGGCTCTCTATCCAACTTTGAAAGGACTGTAAAAAATAAAAAAAAGATGCTACAGGCAGTACAAAAATCCTCTAGAGGACATTTAATGATATATTTCTATTAAAAACAAAACTTGGCTAACGGCTCAACTATCAAAGCAGCATTAAAGTGAAGGATGTTATTCCATTATTCTGCCCCCCCAAAGGAGGAAGAAACACTGGTCTATCTGCAAACCAAGCACAGAGGCTGTCTGTTTGACTGACATTAAATTATCATCAAGTTTAGAAGTTTATGCATGTGGAAGAGGGGGTGTGGGGTGTGGTGGGTGGGATTTTAAAACTCCCACCAACATTAGAAAGAGATAAGAAGGTGTTAGGGATGAAGGCACTGAGGTGGAGCGACAAATGCTCCATCTATGAAAAAAAAAAAAGTAGATCTATGGAGATGGCTTCAGGTGAGTGATACTCCTTGGCAAAAGTTGGAAACAGTCTATGTTTATGTTCAGTAGCAGTCTTATTGAAAGTAAGTGGTGTGATATATACTTTAATTACATCTGCATCACAGGTCAAGTTTTCTGGGGGGTAAAATTTCAGTTTTTAAGGGTCAGTATCCCCTTATCATAATTGGTAATATATTTCAAAAACTGGTCAAACAATATCTGAGAGTGGCTCAGAGCGTTTGGATTTTTTTCTGTTCTAGATTCACAGATTATGTTTTTAACAGTGCCTTCGTGATCACAATATGTTCTCACAGATCTCTGCATTATCAGAGGACTTTCATATCCTAAAATTAAAAGCACTTTCAATCTTTTGCAGGTTTCTTAAACATGAATCCTCTTAACTTTCTCTCATTGTGTAAAGTAATAAAAGAAAAAAAACACTCCAGGGTTGAAATTTCAGAATACCAATGAGTGCTCTGCACATGATCAAAAGCCACATGATTAATCTTGTAATCTTACTAGTTTGGGAACAACGGTGTAAGGGGCCCTTACCACCATGTTGCACCAGAGTAAACACAGCATCTCATATTCTTTCCCTTTTACTATCTGTGCATGTGCAGATGTCATAAAATAACAATAATCAATAATATCAATAACGTCATTCCAGCTTTAGTACATCAGCACCATGGACAACAACTGCATCAGAGGTTCTTAGAGATCACTCATTAACAATTATCTATAGTGGACAAGCTTCTAGGATAAATCACACACACGCGCATTATGCTATGAATACATATTTTTAACATACAAGTGGTAATAATGTTTCAATCCATTAAAAAAAAAAAAAACAAAAAAAAACAAAAAAAAAAAAAAAAACAAGAAACTGCTGACCCATCGGAACTTCACTGACAGCACTGCTCAAATCCAAAGTCCTACCGGTACACTCATTCTGCTTTTTCTCCTTATGCTTTTGAGAGAATTTGTTTGACCGACAGGTGTAGTGGAGCAGGAATTAAGATACTCACAAAAGAGTGGTCTGTCTCTCCCATTATAAATGTCAATGCCACAGTCAATTGTGGTGGCAGATTTCTTTTCTTTTGTATTGATCACATATTTTAATCATATCATATTATTAATAGTAATGTCACTTTCTCACTTAGTTGTATGCATGTGCACTACAAATGAGCCTTGTGCTCTACACACACAGTGAGGCCATTGTAATGGGAGACGTTAAAGAGATAGTGAGACTCCTTCTGCTTATCAGGGATGTAAATCCTTAGGCGATGGCCAAGCAGAAAACAAGGTCATAATTCTCTCTGTGAGGGAGGAGGTTTTAAGTATGGGGCTGAGGGTATAGCCCCCCTGTGAGATGGGCCAACAAGAGTTGTGGAATGTTCTTTGTTTGAGAAGGTATAGTTCAGGGCGGTGTCCTTCCTCAGGATACTGTTTGGTGTTCGGTCTGAACATTTTCTCAACTGCAGTGTTTTTTTTCTTTTAATAAACCTCACTTCAAAAGACACGCTCACCTGGAAGTTGCAGATTTATTTAAGATTTTCCAAAACACAATGCTGTCATCAAAGCTACAGAGGGTCCAACAACTTTTTAGTATGTGACTTTTTAGTTGGTGAAACCACAGAAACCTTCTTAAACTGCCACAAAAATGAATCTTTACCAGAAGTCTAGTATGTGAAGCATCCTTGATCTGAGTGCAGCTTGAGTCATAAGGCCTATTGTGAAAAATCAAAGGGTAAGGAAGTTGCATGCTTTCTCTGAAAGTGTCACAGTTTGTTGGTTTGTTAACTCTTAATGCCGTCAGTATTGCAAAGTGTTTACAACAACTATCTAAAGATCAGCAGCCTTGAAAGAGTAGTTTCTTAGCAACGGCTCCAGGACAGGGATTTACAGGCAACTCTGCTGCCATTCAGAACTGAAGAGGTTGAACCCCTTCTGAAGCTGTGCACTTCACACAACAGCCTGTTGAAAGTGATCTCTTCAAATTATACAACAGCAGATTTATTTCAGAACAATAACCTCGACTGCACTGCAACATCACCGCGTGTGCAAATGTTTTTCAGTGTTTTCCGTTTGTTTTGCAAGTAATACCAGCAAAACACACACACACACACACACACACCAAAACCCATGCACACAAAGGAAGCTTTTGGCAGTAGCAGGCTTTATGGAGCAAACAGCCTGATTCAAATGCCTGAACGCTCATTAAACCCCAGCTCAACCTTCCTCACACACACAATGAAAACTGCATGTAAAAAACACACGTATAAATCCGTTCGACACACCTGCTGACACGCACATGAACTTTATATTAAGCTGCTCTAGCACAGCTTAGCTTAGTGGCCTTTGAAGCTGAGTGCTAAAGCAGATATTGATCTGATAGGCTGATCTCCCTTGCTCTATCCATCTCCCTCTTCCTCTAATATTACCTATACCCGCTTTTCTCTTTCTTTTCTTTATCATTTTCACAAACTCGCTCCCTCACCGGTTGTCTCGCCTTCCATATCTCGTCTCCTGCTCTTCTACACCTGTCTGTCAAATAAATTCTCTGCTAATGAAAATTTCATGGTTTTATGAACATCAGTGTTTTACTTTGAACTTCTGTTTTACATATTTATGGCACTAAAATCATTTTTATTTCATGCAAATTTACTAAGGAGCCACTATCCAGACTTGTGTTGGGTCTAAAAAGACATTTGCTTCACTGTCGTATGTCTTATGTTATATTAATTGCTTTATTATGCATGTATGCAAACCTTTTTTTGCAGACATTAAACACCTTCAGAACACTTCAGTTTCTCACAAAAATACAAATTATTTGTACAACTGGAAATACATTTATCGCTAATGCGAAAGCTTTTGTCATTTCATTCATTAAGAAGTCTTAGTGGCAGTCATTTGAATCAATTTACACTACATTTTATTTTATATAATCTCAATTCAAAGGTACCTTTGCTTTCAGAAGCATTCTGAGGTGACCAGTTTGACCAGCTCTGATCTCTTTGTACAGTGATGCACTAAAAAGGTCACAACTAAGCCCAGACATGATGGGTTTAGTTGTGACCCTTTTAGGTTATTAGTTAACAGTTCATTGGTAGTCATTGGGGACTTTCTTGTGCATTTTTGGGGGGTTTGTCTTTGACTCTGCCCTTTACTCCTATTTTTTGGCCAAGACCCAAATGCAGTTTACCTTCAAAATTGATGCTGAAATATAAATTAAGTGTCACAGTTTGCACTGGCAGACCGTGTGGAGGGAGGAGGAGGACCCAAATGCAGACACTTGGAATGAAACTATAATTTAACAACAGGTGAGCCGTTTAAAAGGTACAAAACAAAAGGCAGATGCACACTGAGGCAAAACTAACAGGAACTAAACTGGAAAAAACTAAATGCTAAGCACAAGAGACAAAGGAAAAACTCTGAACATGGAAACACCTGGAAACATGGAGGCATTGAAACATGATGAGAACTCAACAGACGAACTGACACTGAAGGAAGACAGAGGACTTAAATACACACAGGAGGTGGTCAGGGGAAGTGGAAACACTGACTGGAATGAACATAATGATGGCACAGGGAAGTGAAACTAAACACAATGAACATGGGACATCAGACCTCTTCAAAATAAAACAGGAAAGATAACGGGATCCAGAAATGGCAAGCGAGCCTTAAGACATAGAACACGCAGACATGAAACACATGAAGGATGAGGAAAACTTAAACAAAGGGGATGAAGACACTAGTCTAATAAACAATCAAGGATAAAAGGGCAACCTAGCCCAAATAGAAATGAGCTTAGATTAGCTAATGAACTTAAACATAAACAATTAATTTCAAAATATGAGAAAACTCTAAACACCGGGTCTAATGACCCAGGAGCGTGACATTATGTTTCTTCGGGGGGTTTTCTATCAGTTCTTACTCTATAATATTACTCAGATACACCCAGTGTTAACACAAGCTATTACTTTGTTGTTATTTGGATATCACTTTGGTAATTATGTGCAATTAATTTGATATTTCGATATTGTTACATGTCATTTCCACCTTATTACTACACTATTACCACCATTTTTGCCAAGCTTTAATAGAACGTGCCATCAGCATATCATACTTATTCAATTTGCTTTTAAACTGTCTTGTAAAATACACACATGGGTAAAAGAAATATTGATTCCGAGACAAAAAACTAGAACTAAGAATAAAATATAGAAGAATATTTTTTGGTTATTTTGTAATCCTCTTCTAAAACTAAAATGCCAGAAAAACAAAACCACTGCCAGCTTATTGGTTGTGTTATGCCTTAATTTCACAAGGCGGGAGTCTTAATCAACAGATGGTGTTTTTATTTCTTTTTCTATCTGGTCTCAAGACGGAAATTACTAGCAGTATAGTGTGGAAAAGAGGCCACTAAAGGAATGCTAATTTGACTGTTTACCAACGTTTGATATATTCACCCCGGGCTGCTTTTGTCTGCAGTGATAGATTGTGTCTCTCAACGAAGCAATGTGTATTGGTGAGTTATTTTCTGCATTCTGAATAGGAAATGTGAGGCCATAGTGTCTGAAAGTAAAACATATAGGATATAAAACTGAAAGTCACCTGTGTTTGTGCAAAGTGACGTGGGCTCAGTTATCACTTTTCCTTCTGCAAATATCTTTAATATGGAGTAAGAACATCGAGAAATAAAGACAACTTAAACATTGCCATGCCTTCATGTGTGAAAGATCTACATGCAAACTAGTTTAATTACAACCATGTGGCATTTGGATAACTAAGCTGCGTTCCAGCATTTGCTGTTTATATTGAACTTGAAGTTGATATGGTCTCTGTTTACGCAGGACAGACAGCCTGTCGGCACAACAACAAAGACTGACAGAAGGGTGGAGAGGGAGAGCAGATGCAACAGTAACACTGTGTCAACTGTTTGTCCACAGTCCACTCATAAGCTGTTCAGTACGCTGTGAAGTCAGCATGGCAACTCTTCAAGGTTCCCACTTTATAGTGAGCCAGCTGCACTCCGAGTCCTCCTGCCTAGCTTTGAGTCTGCAGCAACAGATACTTACACTAAATGTCTACAACCCTGTTTCCAAAAGAGTAGGCAAGAAAGTGTAAACTGTATGAATGAATACAGGATGGAGCTATTTGCAAATCAAATTGTGTTTTGTCCGAGACAGTGCTACTTTTAGTTAAAAAATATAAAAAAGAAAATTCAGCTGCACCAAGGACATGTAAATTTAAATTCAGTTAAAAAGCGAATATTTTCTGTTCCTTATAATTAAGTATATTTCTTTCAGTTTTAGTCACCAGCTCCAGTTCTGGCAATAGTGAAACAACAAATTAACTGTCTATGCTGTAACCACATTTGTCCAGTTAAGACTGAACATTAATGGAGCATAGGTCACAGGAAATTTGCTTGTTACAGAAAACAGGATGATTTGAAGTGACTAACTCACTGCCCTGTGGCGCTGTGCTGATAAAATAAGGCTATCAGACCGAGCATGGCCCTGTAAGCTACACTGAGCTCAATAAGGGATGCTTTAAAGGTCAGGGTGCAGCAGTTAATCTGGAGAGCACTGAAACCGAGCCAGCAGGAAGGCCAAGGAGATCTGATAGTGCCTCCCTCTCCCATACACACACTCAGTCCTTTCTTTGCCCTAAAAGAGATGCTGCATTGTGAGTAGTGTGTTTGCGGAAAGCCAAGGCCTGATTTAATCTGCACAGCTGAACTAGAGTATTGTCTCATTCACCAGACCTGCTGTAGATACTTTTTTCCCCCCTGAAACTGAAAGACAGATAGAAAAAAGGAACAAGAAGAAATGAAGTGAGCAGGATGGAGTGGGATTGGACTGTCACTGTCAAGACTAACTACGTGAAACATCACAGATAGGCTACACTCCACCTCCATCCCATCCAGCCTACACTAGAAAAGAATAGAATTACTGACGAGTGAAGAGAAATAATGGTGTCTGACTGCAAGGACGATGGGGGTTTAGTTAGATTTTGTATTTATATATTCACTGGTCACTTTATTAAGTTAACCTGCTCAACTGCTCGTTAATGCAAATATCTAATCAGCCATTTCCATTGTAGCAACATGGACAAGGAAACCTGAAGTTCAAAATGACATCAGAATAACGAAGGTTATTTATGTTAAGCAACTTTAAACATGGTTGTTGGTGCCAGGTGGGCAGATATGATTAGTTCAGAAACTGCAGATCTACTAGGATTTCCCTTCATGATCATCTCTAGAGCTTATGGTCAGACAAAATGGTCCAAGCAAGAAAAAAAACAAGCAAACGAACATCCAACAAGCAGCACTTGTCTGGATGAAACATGCTTTGTTGATATCAGAGGTCAGAGGAAAATGGCCAAACTTCTTCAAAAGTGATAAGAGGACAACAGTAACTCAAATAACCATGCTATGCAACCAAGCCATGCAGAAGAGCATCTCTGAACACACAGCATGTCAAAAGTGGAAGCAGACGATGGGCTACACCAGCAGAAAACTACATCACGTGCCACTTCTGTCTGTAACAAACAGGAAGCTGAGGTTAAATTTCACATAAACACGCAAACATAAAAAACTGAATTTAAAAGGAAATTTGGAAAAAAGCTGGCATAGCTGGATTTATTCAGCCTTGTATCAATCATTCACCATGATACCAGCTAGCTTCAAGGAATTCTGTTACAATGTTTTTCAACATTAAGTATATGCAGTACATGCACAGCATTTGGGAGTAATTGTTATCTGAAAAGCAGCTTTGCTTTTCAGAAGATGCAACCGGGGTCAGCTGATCGTGAGCATCTCAAAGATGGTCGCTAAATTTGGATGTTTAATAATTGTGACTAAGGCTTTATTTTACAATAATCAAGCAAATTTACCTGCATCCGATGACTAAAATTATTAGCCCTTTTAATCTGCAAAACATTTTGGTAATAACTGACGGTATAAACTTAAACTTAACTTTACATAATAATAAATACAGATTCCATTTTGTTATCTGGAGTCAGGAAAACTGCAAAAAATATTCACTGTGAAGACCTTTTAGCTGATTAGTTTGAGCAGTAACAATGACAATGGAAACTATAAAATAGAGAATAAAATGGGCTAAGTGTGATAGCAGTTGTTACACTGATCACAAAGAAAGCGATTTTTTAAATCAGGTTTTTGAGCACCTGAGGTTCAGAAGTAAAATGTTTCATAAGTAGCAGCAAAAAAAGAGTGCTTTTGTAAAGCTGTATATATCATCAACAGCTTCATTTTCTTCAAGTGCACTATTAAAAATTGATGAGCAACCTTCCTTGTTTCCTTCCTTCTTTACTTTTGGGACCATTTGAAATAAGATTCATTGCCACATATAGAGTCCACAGACTTCTCTGTGCAGTAAAACAGGAGGGCAGAGCCTAGACAGACTAAATGGCTAAGATAAACACAAGAGGACAGACAGAGACAGTGCCAAGAAAGAAAAGTAAAACAGTAAAGAGAGCTGAACACATGACTATGGATTTTTTATTGTGCTCTGAAAGCTGAAAGTGACTGAGTGACAGGAAGATGGAAAAAGGAAGAGAGAGAAGAACATTGTGGTCAGGATGCTAATATAAGTGGCAGTATTTTGCTCTGTCTGCAAACAGAGTTAGATTTCAACCCCGTTCAGTCTGTGCCCAGGGGAGGGAAATTAACAATCTGTCTGTTCGTTTAGTGACTTGTCATTCCCTGACGCCTCCTGGCACCTCCTAGGAATCTTAACAAGGACCAGAAATGGGAACGAGTGACAGGGAAGGACAGCAATGAAGGAAAAGTAAAGGAAAGGAAGGAAGCAATGTCAAAAGCGTTAATACCAGGGTTTGCTGTTCTCCTCGTTAAATTACAATCAAGGTTTTTATTGTTACTCTTCACTCTTTCCATAGACGTATCAGCTCATATCTAACAGGGGAGGGTATGAACCAAATAAACAAACATATACGTTCTACACGTAGGATAAGAATGTAAATAAAAGTAAACACCTTAAATAAATTACTTCAACCAAGTTGCAGCTGGAGCCACAGGATCTCACAACAAAAAATAAGCAGGTTAAACTTATAATCATATCAATTTTCATTATATGGAACCCAATTTTTTACAGTGTAAAGTAATTTTATGAAAAGGGTTCACAAAAAAGAAGAAATGTGCATTGAAATATAAAAGAATTGTTCTGTTGTTGTGCAGAAGACATTAAATTATATATTTATAAGGAATTGCGTTGCCAGAGGCGCTTAAGCGTTTGCAGTGACTGTTTTAATCCTTATTCTGCTCTGACCAAGTCTGTTCTTTGTGGTTTGTAGTTTATGTGCATCTGCATACCCCATTGAGTATGTCACTAGGTCTCAGGTCTGTATCTGAATTGGTGTCTTCTACAGTATATGACTGTATTCATCCATGCATACATACAGCTGGTGTGTCACAACATGTGTTTCAGCGTGCCTGAGTGTCTGTGGGTGTTTCCTGCATCCCGCCCGGGGTTTTAATTAGTTCTCCCTTAGTAATCATACTGTGCAGCTCTGATTAGTCTTGTTGTCATGGTAGCACTCTGAGGTATCAACATCCATGAGATGATGGCATTTTTATGAATGTCATATACAAGGCTAGAGGAAATTCAATTACATCAGGGATAAACATCCATTTGGAATCAGGGATAAATGGATCAGAATTTGATGGTCAAAGATCAGTGTGACCTCATGAAACACGTTTCACTCAATGTCATGTTTAATAGATTAAAATAATGAGGGGTTGACACATTATATGACAAAGGTCAAGATTGGAAAGACATGGCTGAAAACATAACCTAAGTGATGCATACATCAATAATCTAGTCAAAAACAAATTGGAAGATGTGTTAAAAAGGCCAGACTCTTGACTTAAGTCAATACAGTTTTCAGGGTTCAACAGTTGCCTGTTTAACCCAGCTTGTCTCTCTATATATAACCACAACAATAATAATAATAATAATGAATAACATAGTGTTCTAAATAATCAAACTAGTAATTTACATTACACAATTACAATCCGTGATTTAGGAAGGTACATTTTGAATAAATTATTAAGTCCTTTTATTTAGATTGATATGTATACAGTTATAACAAGAGTACAAGTTATGATTATACATAAAGTGTATGTCTTACCAAATCATAATGTGGAATTAATGAGCTCCAGCACAATGTTAAATGTTGCCTTGCTTGCAGAAACACATGCAAAAGTAAGCATAACTAAATGATAGATTCAGCCTTTTTCCAGCTGAAGCCTCAGACTGAGAGACATAAATCGTGTTTCGTCATTGTTGTATTTCTGAGTCAAAAGAAAAGCTGCTGTTTTGTTTCTGTTGCAGACACGTCTAGCACCGAGCACTGCTCCTTATCGTTGCTTTTTGTAATTACGGAGAAGGCTGCAATTGTATGGCAAACTTTCAAAGTGGTACAAATGAGTGAAGTATCCCTCTGTGATTACACTGTAAAGCTTTGAATGCCACAATCAACACACAAAGGAGCATTGAGCAGTGTCTAAAAACTGACTGCTGCCCATGGACTTTTTGTGTGTCAGAAACTTCAGAGATTATTTTTATTCTATTTTTTTTTTTTTTTTTTATGTTCACCTGTTTCAAGAATTCTATTAATCTACGTAAAAATAAAAGACATATTATGAGACTCTACTATGAATGCCAAGCAACTTCTGACAGCAATTTACAGTAATAACAGGTTTGTAATGATATTCTTTTAATTAATATAATTTTTAATACTGTTACTAGTTATTTAATGGTAATAATTCAAAACTACTTCATTGATTTCAGAGGCAGGATTCTCTTTCCTGCTGAGTGATGGACAATTTAATAAAAGATATGTTTTTCTGCCAAAATAGAATTATTGTTATTATCTGTAAATTTTCACATTTACTATAGTAAAGCATGTGATTATTTTTCATTAAGATGTCAAATTACAGTAATTTACTTGCATTCCTTAATACCAAAACAAAAATTGTTTTAGTGGTTGAATATTATGGTTGATTAATTTCCATTGTGCCAGCTCCAGTTTGGGTGAAATCAGTTCTGTGTATTCAGTAATTTTTAGTTTTAAAGAAGTTTTTGATACATTTCTAAAATATTTGTATTCTGATGTTTCTATAACAGCTCTAATCCACATATCATTGTTTTTAGTATACTACTCCACCCAGCCATACTACAGTAACTACACATTAGCGTATAGAAAATCATCGTTTCCTTGTAATCATACATTATAATGTATTTTTTTTACAGTCAAGCTTCTTGTTGCAAAAACTCAAGATACTGTTGCTACACCCTCCCTAAAAACTTTTTGCTTCAAAAATAGACCCTGGTATCTAAAAGTTTTTTAATTAATAATCTGCAAGAACAAAACATAACAAGAGAATAAGAACATAAGAAGCCTAAGAGCTTTCAAATATTAAGCCCCTTCAAGATGATGTTTGTCCTCTAAAAATCTAACCAGTAGATTATTAAGCAACACGCCAGTCTTCCAACATGCAGTGCTGTTCTAAAAGGCTTAACAGCATCTTTTGGATCCATTTATTAGACCGAAAATTAGAATATAATTCTTCAACTCAGACAAAAATCTGAGGTAATGCATCATTCCAGACAGCATTACTTTGTCTTTCAAGGTCTCATGAACTGTCAGGAAAAGAAGCAGGAACAATGAGAGCAAGCATTGTGACAGAGATGATTAAATGCTCGGGACTCTAACTGGTGGTTGGGTGACAGCTCAGCATGGAAATAAGAACACTGGCACATACCCAACAGGATTAAAGGTGTGTGTGCACACACATAGATATAACAAAAGGACATGAAATTAGTAGATAAGTCAATGTCAGTATTTTTTAGTAATATGATTGTTTTCTTATGTAATTAACGTAGCTACTGAAATCTTCACCCTAATAAATGCTAACAAAACAGAATAAATTAATAAAGTGGGATTACCAGTGTCAGTTTCCCCAAAGCATCAGGAGCTTTCTTATATAGTATATAGTGCTGCTTAAATAACTTACAAAGGACATCTAGCATTACGGAAAAAAAAAAAAAGTTTATCAAAACAAATTTTAAAAAATTCCTACATTTGGATTTAGTTTCAGTTACTGTTAACTGTAAGTGCAAAAAAATTATAATTTTAATGTGATTGAGAAACCGAGAAACCTACAATATCATCCACATGTCTGTGAATAAGTCAATACTAATGTTCAATAATAATGAATGGCTCACCCACAACAACTTGTGCCATCAACGAGGCATTATGTTACACATGGATGTCACAGCATCACATGATAATAACTTACTGAAATCTGCAGACAGTTTGATGACTTTGGTCAAGATTTAATTGTATTTATTCATTCAGCTTTTATTCAATTCATACTGGATAGTAAGATCTGGCATTCTAGATCTGAATGTGCAGCACATGAGTCTTAATTTTGTATAGGAACTATGTTAAACTGCATCTTCCCCTTCCCACAATTATTACTAATATTTTAAATTGCGTACTCTGTATTAGGGCCTTTTTTAAATTTGCAAAGCAAAAGTGCATGTAAGTCAAATATGCAAGACACCAATATGAACACATTTTACTGCTAAAACACTAGTAGACCTTGAGTAACTATATTTGTCCAAACCTTTACATAGTACATTCATACATATATTAAGTAAATATTGTGCTGTTCCAGAATACATCTACAATTTATATCTGCATTAGATATGACATTTATCTTACTGAACACGTTGCTCAGTTCACTTCTGCAAAGCCTGACATTTTCACTGCAAACTTTTGTGAAAAAAAAAAGAAGCTCTGAAGCACACTCTGACCCAGACATAAACCCCCACTCACTGTGATACCCACATATCTGACAGGAGTTCCTCACGAGCGTGAGGAAGGTGGGAATGTCGACATACTGTTGGTCTGCTGAAAAGAGAAACTACCTGTATTTGCTCTGTATATTTGAAACCTCTGGCATTTAACGTTGTCTCAAAGTGCTTTCCAGGACAAATGATTCAGGCTTAATGTCAACATGTTATGAGGATCTACTCATCAACTCTGACTAATTTACCTGAGAGCAGTGAACTCCTGATGCTAGCAGTACAGCAAGGCTTCAATAAAAGACGACGCTCTAATAGCTAGATTTGTGAAAAATACAACTATTCTTCAAGAATGTTGCCAACAGCCTTAAAATAATCTTTAAAGGAGCTTTAAACATCATTATTTTTTTGACAAAGGCTGAAATCTTCAGAGTTTAAATGAATAAAAAGCTTTGCACTCTCTTGGCATTCTGCTAGCCCACTTCATTAGGTTGTCACCTTGAGGTGTCCCAGGGATTACCTAATATGCTAAGCTCTTGTTGGTTGCTTTTTTCTTTTCTTATAAAAGGTCAGATCATCTGATGCAACACTTAATCACTTTCCTCTGGCTCCTCTCACAGTACATACTGGACATGTCGCATGAATTTTACAACAACAAAAAAAACACAAAACAAAGAGCTGCACAATTAGTACCTTCTTTCTGTCCCAGGCCTTCAAAGCAGTTGCATGTGTGATACAGAAGGTTTTCTCTCTCCTCTCATGTGCTCAGGTTAAAGTCATTACCACAGGGATTAGAAATATTTACAGAATTAGCGTTTATAGCACTACAAGTCTGACTGCTCATCGCTGCCTTTATATTTTGTTTTAGCTGTGTGTCTCTCTTTGTTCTACAATCTTCTGCAATCTTGTTGGTGTCTTCTGCATTGGATTGTAGTCTGATTTGCTCAAAAACAGTGAAGATGAAAATGACCAAATTACGAAGTTCAAAAACAATGCCAGGATGTAATGGCATCCAGTTGCCAGTCAAAGCAGACACCCTGTTAAAAATCCTTAATGTTAAGCATGCATTAGCCATTTTTGTAACAGGCTATAAAGATACTTATTTGTGTCCATTTTAACTCTGAGATCTGCTTGGTACAAATACCTTTGTGCTCATGAGCTACTTCGGCTGGGTGGCCAAACTTTCTGGCCTTTAGTGTTTGTGCGTGATTAAAAACAGCATGTTTGACCACATTGTTCTAGATTGGAAATTTAATTAAAAATAGACCCATAATTTGTTATCATGAATATGGTCATGCTTGTCTAACATCCATCCATCCATCCTCATCCGCTTTATCCGAGGTCGGGTCGCGGGGGCAGCAGCCTAAGCAGAGAAGCCCAGACCTCCCTCTCCCCAGCCACCTCCTCCAGCTCATCCGGCAGGCCAGCCGAGAGATATAATCTCTCCAGCGCGTCCTGGGTCTGCCCCGGGGCCTCCTCCCGGTGGGACATGCCCGGAACACCTCACCCAGGAGGCGCCCAGGAGGCATCCTTGTCAGATGCCCGAACCACCTCAACTGGCTCCTTTCGATGTGGAGGAGCAGCGGCTCTACTCTGAGCCCCTCCCGGATGGCCGAACTTCTCACCCTATCTGTAAGGGAGAGGCCAGCCACCCTTCGGAGGAAGCGCATTTCTGCCGCTTGTATCCGCGATCTCGTTCTTTCGGTCACTACCCACAGCTCGTGGCCATAGGTGAGGGTCGGGACGTAGATCGACCGGTAAATTGAGAGCTTCGTTTTTACACTCAGCTCCCTCTTCACCACGACGGACCGGTGCAGCGTCCGCATCACTGCAGCCGCAGCACCAATCCGTCTGTCGATCTCCGGCTCCCTTCTCCCATCACTCGCGAACAAGACCCCGAGATACTTAAACTCCTCCACTTGGGGCAGGAACTCATCCCCGACCCGGAGTGGGCACTCCACCCTTTTCCGGCTGAGAACCATGGCCTCAGATTTGGAGGTGCTGATCCTCATTCCCGCTGCTTCACACTCGGCTGCGAACCGTTCCAGTGCGAGCTGGAGGCCCCCACCCGATGAAGCCATCAGAACCACATCATCCGCAAAAAGCAGAGATGAGATTCTGAGGCCACCGAAGTGAAAGCCCTCCGCCACTTGGCTGCGCCTAGAAATCCTGTCCATAAAAATTATGAACAGAATCGGTGATAAAGGGCAGCCCTGGCGGAGCCCATCACCCACCGGGAACGAGTCCGACTTATTGCCGGCAATGCGGACCAAACTCTTACAACGGTTGTATAGGGATCGAATGGCCCGTAGCAGTGGGCCAGACACCCCATACTCCCGCAACACCTCCCACAGGACACCCCGAGGGACACGGTCGAATGCCTTCTCCAAGTCCACAAAACACATGTAGACTGGTTGGGCAAACTCCCATGCACCCTCAAGTATCCTCGAGAGGACATCTGAAAAAAAAACAATAGGCTATAGTAAAACAGTTGATCAATGAAGTGTCACATCTCTCAAACTTGAATGATGTTAAGCAAGGATGTCCCTTTATGTCTACTGCCTCAGGTCCTCTCTCATGTTTTTCCCTCATATTTATGTGGTGAGAGGAACTAAGATGCAACAAGAGGAGACAAGGAGAGGAACTGAGCATGTACAAAGACAAATTAGCAATGTGGATTATCTTTTTTTATATATATATATATGATTGAACTTGACAATATGGTTACTCAAACATAGAAGAGGAGTTAAAGATGTAAATTGGTCTATTTTCTGAACAGGAAGTGAAAATTAAACTGGTGTATGCAAAGGTAAAACATTTCTTTACCGGCCCCTCTCCAATTTTGTTTTACTGAAAGCATCTGGCCCAAGCGCTGTCATCTTCTTAAATTTTTGTAATACAAGCTGCCAGCATTGCTGCGATTTCCTTCTAGACCTTCTTTAGGGAGGTTTCAATTCTCCGACTGGGAGTGGAAAGCATTCTGACAAGAGCAAAGTGAAATATTACTTTAAACTTTAAAGAAAGAAAAAGTGACAAGCAAAAGTAGCACTGGGCCACTGTGTATACTGGTATCTATATAAGCAATGGAAATAAAGAGTTCCCACATGCCTCAGCTAAAATCAGACACCAGTTGGTGAGGAGCCGCAAACGAAAATGACTATTTATTCACTTAATGTGAAAAAAACAAACAAAAGTGGAGAAGCACTTAAAGAAGGTCAGTATAGCAGCTAATCTGAAACAAAACCCTCTCAGCCTTTTCCTCAAAAAGGTAGGCATTTAAAAATTAATCAGCCTATTAACATTAACCACACATGCTTTTTTACTTGCTGATCAGCAGCGGTGCCCTAAGAGGCAAGTCCGTCACACTGGAGGGTGGTAGACATCTTTGAAACATAGCTATAGGTTAAGCTATTTGATAAGGTATTTGATGTGTTGTTTAAACAAACACAGGTCATATCAGAGCAAAGCTGTAATAACGGTGCAACATGACTACACACAAAGAACTTTGATCATTTCGCCATGTTCTTCTCTACTACACCAGCTCGCCTAGAGTCGGTAGAATAGTGAATACATGCTGTTTAGGTGCCTCGTGTGTGTGTGTGTGTGCAGGGGATTGGGGGGGTGCAGTTCCCCCTGGTGCACTCAGAGGCTGGTAATTGGAGAGATACAAGCAAGATTGCTGACACATGACTTGTTCTAGCTGGGAGGGCTGGATCCTGCCTTTCTTCCATTCCTTCATTCCATTCATGTCCACTGGGCAGAGGAGCAGAGACCAGAGAACAAAGGCTGTTAAATCACATAGCCCCAATTTTAGCTGCTCCCTCTTAACCAGCCTTGGATTAAATTGGCTTTCAGTTCTCTCTGCACTGAAAGCTGGCTGAACCCACAATTCACATAATGATGGGGCCTTTATCCTTAGTCTTTTGGTAAAACTTTAGATTACAGTCTGCATCTATACAGTGTAATATTTTGTCCACCAGTACATTTACAGTATGTAGGTACTGGTAGACTTTAAGTTTTGTTATAAGGATAACAGTTTGTGGCCTTTGAGCAAACGTCTCATGTAGGTAATTTATAAAAACTCAGTAGCCAATCTACTCATGCCTTTTATAACTTTAATACTTTATACGTTGCTGTTTTATTCCCCATCACTAGGGGGAACTTAACAGCATTTTTGACAGTTACAGGGCACAATCTAACCCCCTCAAAAAAAAAAAAAAAATAATGTTGGCATGTGAAAATGCTATCAGCTGTCCTTTACCCCACCTGCAAATTTCATCACTGCTCACTTACCCATGGCCTTGTGTGTGTCGAGGAACAGGCTATATCACAATGCTCTGTTGTTTAAATACTAGTGAGTACAGTTACACTTTCCCTTTATTTCCAACATCTGCTGCTTAATGCTCTGAGCATTTTCAGCAGTGCTAATATTTACTGTTTTGGGGTGTGGCCAAATACTTTATTTTTCCATTTCCATATGTTTGCCGAATAACTATAAATATCCAACTGTTGCCTGCTTACATACCCCACTGTTGCACAGTTTGGTGGTTTGCATTTGGAGTGATTCTGGCAGCGTTTCTTGCCACCAGGCAAATGTTAAGTTCAATGTGCAATTTCTTTTAGCTGTTTTTGCTCTCTGCCAACTCCTGGGGGAAAGTTGCTGCTAAACGCTCAAACTTGTTTACCAACATGTTGAGGCTGAAAACAGCGCTGTGCAAAGCAAACCAAAACAGTAAATTAGTGTGCTGAAAAGTAAACTGACCCTGAATTGGATAAGCAGTTAAGTGGATTGGATGGAATTTTATTTCCATGCACTATTATCTCAAACAGAAATTGGTGGTTATAAATGGCTATCCAATACAGAGTGTGGTAAATTCAATGAGTCTTTACAATTCGTAAAGTGAAATGTGTTTTCATTTATGAGACAACACGGAGCAGCAAAGCTTTTCTGAGTTTCAGAAGCTTAGACAATCATTTCATGGCAGAAAGTTTAAGGTGGAAGAGAGTTACAGATATTCTCTCTGTCACCGTCTCCGAATGAGTCACCATCCAGGCTGCAACATGCAGCAGATGATATCCCACGCGTCCTGCCAGGAAACTCATTACAATGAGTTAAATGCATGTCTTCGCCTCCTCTCAGCTTCCACCCCTGCAGTACTTGACTCAGCCCCTGTCCCCCTCTTCTCTGCCCACCTTTTATATCTCTTTCCTGTTGTCTTCATTCATATTGTGATTTAATCTACTTTTTTGATCTTCCAGCCTGTTTCTTTCTGTCGGTTGCCATTTCATTTTGCATAGCTCATTTTCTCATTCACTGGAGTGGAAATGCATAAAAAAAAGAAAAGACAAATGCTCCAAATTCTGACAAATATTCAGTGTCGTAATTTGCAATTTTTTTTATTGTCCTTCAGCATTTCTACCCTCATTCTTTCACTCTTGTTTTGCTTCTCGTGCCCTCTCACAAACCCTTTCGTCTACCTCCGTCTGTGAGTCATTATATTTGTCTGCAACTTAAAGGCACTTCTCTGAGTCCTGTTATGCATTTTTCTTGCAGGAAGACAAAAGGCCAACAGCACCACTGACTCCCCGTAGGCCTGCACGTCTAAGCGTCTGTTCCTCCACTCACTGAGAAATAGTAAGGACATATTAACAAAATCAATAACTACTGAACTGAGTTTATTTTATATTGCACCGATTCACAACAACAGTTGCCTGCAAGCTAAAGATCCTAAAACTTTAGAATAGTATTGACTGACATATTAATTGTTTCGGTTGGCCTGAAGTGATACAAACAATTTAAAAAACACTGTGTCAAACTATCAAACCACTGCATGAAGTCATGAGAAAACATGAGGTTTAACATTCTGACAAAATGTCATACATAAATATTTAAGTGAAAAATTCCATGTTTCTTTGATTTCTCTCCGTTTTGCAGGAAACTTTGAGTAATCAAATGCATCTCAATTGGGATCATTCTTTTCTCTGGACCCAAGCCTAGAAATGACATTTTAAAATATTATTCTGGTTGAATTGCACTCATGAGCAGTGCTAGAAAGACTGACCTGAAAAGAGAGCTCAAAAAACCAATATAGATGAGACTAATGACTGGGTCAATGGTGGACTGATACTTTATGAATATTGCAAATAATAAGGCATGCCGTCAATCTCTGTCCAGTGTCTGGCTGCTATGGAGTCCAGGCAGCTAACTGATATACATACAAGGACTTTGGTGTCAGGGTCATTTTACACAGGATTTATATTGACAGCACAGTTGGCCTCACTCCCATATTGTCACATATAGGTGCTTGTAAGGAACTACTTGGCATCGCATTTAAACACACTGAACTGTCGTTTTTCAGTGTGTAAAGTTAAAGTGAAGGACCATAAATGTAATCTCTTTCGCTAAATTTAACCAAGTAGCTTTTGGTGTCTATTCCTAGCCAGTGTGTGAGAACTCCAGTACAAAAATGAAGATTAAATTAATTAGCAAGTGAAATCAAACATTTTAGAGGTTCATGAGGGAGCTGGACCCTATACCAGCAAGAGTAGCTTTCTTCTACTAAAGTGTACTTACTCCATTAGATCTGAATATATTTAATCACACTTATTTTATGCATTTATGCGCATTCATTAAAATGGCAGTCCAAGGTCTGCTTGCATACGTAGTAACAACCGTGCTAAATTATGACTAACTCATTATTAAAATATTTAAAAGACACAAGAAAAAAAAAAAACTGTTAATCAAATTTCTTTAAATGCAAAGATGAACTCAGGGTGTACTATGCTTAACAAAAATGAAGGGTGCAGTAGCATGACATTAAAGATTTCAGTGTTTTCCCCCAAATGCACCCTCATTCACCTCTAAGTTAACTCCTGAAAATACTTGCGGAATATCAAGGGTGAAAATTAAACAAATAAATGGGCTATTTCCTTTGCTTAATTATTTTAAAGCCAAAGGAGAATCTTTGTTTAAACGATAGGTATTTTTCTGTTTACTACAACATAAATAAAGACAAATAAAATTCAAAGTTTTGGGAGGAAACAGCTTTTTAATACTTAAGAAACGCAGCAGGCATCCAATATTGATGATTAGGGTTATGACCTGAGTAATGAAATACAGAGTTTTGCTCAAAAATACATGCACAGTTTGTTCATGTGGGAGTAAGACAGTGATTAACAAAAGTGATTAACAAAACTATGTTTTCAGTCAAGTCTGAACTTTATGTTCAGAGTGACCATGTAACTATTTGGATAAACAGCTGAAACTTTTATCTTAGGTCAGCATAAAGATGAGCTGATGACACTTGAGAAAACAGTGAGTGCTGTCACCATGGCATGCTGAGAAAATGAAGAGGCAGAAGAGAATATTGCCTCTGTTACCAAAATTATCTCCAACTTTTACTTTTATTACTAACCATTTTTAATTGATGTAAAAAAAAAAAAAAATCTTTGAAAAAGTATTTAGTTTCTCTCCTTCTAAAGTACACAGCCAACAAGCTGACAGCAAGTATTAGTCACACACGACACTCGGTGATGCAAGATTACTCATCTCGTCTTGAAGGCTCATCCTCATTCACTGTCACACACACACAACGACACACACACACACACACACACACACACACACACACACACACACACACACACAGAGCAAGACACTGCATGGGACCAAATGTACTTTTAGTTTTATTTCACATCAACAAATAGAAAACAAGTGCAGAGAACTGCTGTCCCCTTATAACTATGACAATCAAATAAAAACTGTGTGGAAGGAACACACAAGAACTGACCACAGTTCTTCATCCTCACATTATCCAGTTAGCTTCAGTGACTGCTTCGGTCTGACTTCAGTGCAACATGGACCTCAATGGCTGCAGTCCTATTGAACCCACTGTTAGAGAAATCCATCAATGTTGTCTCTTCCCCCCCCCCTCATTCAATCCTTTTTATGACCTAGACAGTCATGGAGCTCCTGAGTTTTTTGTCAAGATATACTAGATGAATATTTAGTCCTGTCAAAGCACATAGCCATGCCGTAGCTGACCTGCAAAGTTATTATCTAATCTCAGTCCTTTGGTAAAAGGCACCTGGCTCATGATCAACTAGGTCATGACCCAGCTGTTTATGTTCTTCAGAGTTTGCATTAGTCTTTAATATACTCGATACTAAAATCATTGGCAAAACGGTGCTTTCAACCACTTATGTCATCATATCCTGACCTCCAGAGCACTGCAGGATGTTTAAAGACACTGTTTGGGGTCATAGTACATCTGATCTTAGTCAGTATTGATGATTCCCTGCCAGAAAACTGTAGACTGGCCTTTTGTGTTAGAGGTGGGCGGTTGCCCTTAGTGGATTCAAGTTCAACTATCCTGAGGTGAAAATGGAAAATAGGACCAACTTGTGAACTGATGTGGTATCAGCAGTGAAGAAGACAATATATTTGAAATACACTGTTGAACAAAAAGCAAAGATTGAGGGCATATAGTCTCATTGTAGCTATGATTATACACTTTGTATAATGAGCTTGTTGAAAATGTTGGGTGCCTTTTGCTTAAACCCAAGGTCCACTCACTGGATTTTTCTCCCAAGGAAACGAGAATACATCGTTTTGTCAAGCAAAGTTTTCTGTATTTGTTGTGAATGACAGCCCTTAGAGAATAGTGTTGTCATCCAACTAGCTTTCAACCCCCAAAAAGACATGTAACAACTGTGGGGAGCACTTCACTGTGAAACAGCAAGGACTCTGGGAAAAAAAAGAAATATGACTGAACAGAAGAGACAACACCTGTTATCCCTGAACAATAAACTATACCTGTCACAGCAACTGCTGGGAAGAGGTCAAAGTGTCAGGAAAACCTGCGTGTGGCCTGAGGTACAAAAGAGTTTTTGTAGTTTGTGTGATTGCCTTTATTTCAATACACAAAAAAGGCATACACAACACCATCTTTCATTTATGGCTGAAATAGTTAAAATTCGATCATGTTACAGTATGACATGCTAAAAGGGCTTAGCAAATGAAGATCCCCATACAGTCATTGCATGGTCTCACATCCGGACCCCTGCTGTTTTCCTGTCACTGTCTGCCTCTGCTTTGTTTCCACTTGTCAGTTCTCAGGAGGAATCAGAGGGAAAGAGATTCAGGATGAAGGAGACAAGTGAAACGGAGTGCATTCTGTCCAAAACTAAAGATATCTCTGAATCAGTCTCCTCCTCCCTTTCACTGTCACTTTCAATCTCTGTCCCTTTTACTTTGTCTCCCTTTGTGTCATACACTACCTAAAGTTTAGTTCAAGAAAAAGTTTTGTTGGAAACAAAAGTCAGACGATGCCTTTTGGTTAAAACTTTACACAGAAGACAAAGTTCACACATAAAACTGGATACGAAGCAGTGCTTTGTTATTATAGGTTGCAGGTGATCATCAGTCTTGGGTGTAATGCATTCCAAAGTAAAGCACAACTATAATCACACTAGAATTTTCATTGAACCAGTGATGCAATGCTTTACTGTACTAAAGTCAGTAATGGCATTACAGTTGCAATTGTGTCATTACTTGCATTACAAAGGTTTCCTTTTGCACTGTAATCATCTGATTTTATGTCATGTGCAGGAAGCAGGCAATATGGACATTTATTTTAATTGCACAAAAGGATAAGAGAGTGAAGTTCATCTGCAAAATACCTAAAGGACAGGAAAAAAAAAACTGCATTATACTGCAATTTGATACTACAACTTTGTCTCTTTCCTCTCTACACAGAGAGCATGCTAACGCAAAGCTAGCCAAGAACCCAGAGTGACGTTAACAGATTGCATACTTGTCCTCATTAAGACAGGGATTTGTTTTGTTGTGCGGAGCTGCAGCCAAGGTTTACGTTGTTAACTGGTATTTTTGTGACTTTCGAAGAGTGAGGTGAAAGTAATGATACGAGTAGTTTAACAATGTACTTTCTCTTGTTACTATTTAGGTAATCTACTGCATTACTTTTAAGAACAGTAATTCCAATACTATGTGCATATTTTGTAATATTTTTAGTAGTAAATCTTTCTGTTAGAATTTTTATTAGATTTATTTACTTTTGTTTGTTTTTGGGTTTGTTTGTTTGTTTGTTTGTATGCTTATTGGACCTCTGACTAGTTCAGACAAAAATATTTCAAAAATTATTTGCGTTATTTTTCTTAATCTAGCCACAATAATTCATTAACAAATACTGAACAGCCATAAAAATGGTGCCGCTTGCTTGCAATTCTTTATCATACAATTTTTATGCAAAATTTTCCCAAATTTTCAAAAATATTGCATTCTTTCTGAGCAAGTCCCTAATGTGATGTCATATACGTACACATATATAATACATTATATTTAAAAAAAAAAATACATTTGGGATTAAAGCTACTATTAGGTACAATGGTACAAAACTGCTCTGTGAACCTAAAGCATTTCAATTATTTTTTCACCATTTTTCTATGCTTCAATTATAGAGACTTGCTTAATTCTATCAAAGTCTTTAAAGATGTATAAAAGAAAATTGCATGCCTTTCTCTTACTTTTAACTCTGCATGCAAGACAAGCAGTCTTCGCAAACTCATTAGTGAAATCAACAGGTTGATAAAATGCCTGGAGACCCAACAGCTATAAAGCTGATTCCATACAAAGGGAAGCAAAGAATCATCCTCATAACTGTGATGTGAGGCCAACATGCTTTTGATCTCCATGTGATGCTTTATTGTTCCTTTACTAACTGCAGGGAGAACTAGGACACTGTCCATCATTTTAAATGTGTAATATTCTGATTGTACTACTAAAATAGGACGTTTGTAAGTCTAATAAATGGTCTTGGTAATTTACTGCAAAATGATGAATATAATGAGGAATACACTAATATTCAACAGTGTTCACTGGTGTGTTCCATGTTAGGTCTTGCATATGTTATAGACCAGGGGTCCCCAATCCCAGTCCACGAGGGCCGGTGTCCCTGCAGGATTTAGATGTGTCCTTGATCCATCACAGCTGATTTAAATGGATAAATTACCTTCATAACATGTCTTGAAGTTCTCCAGAGGCCTGGTAATGAACTAATCATGTGATTCAGGTGTGTTGACCCAGGGTGAGATCTAAAACATGCAGGGACACCGGCCCTCGTGGACTGGCATTGGGGACCCCTGTTATAGACAGTCACATGTACATATAAGGGTTGGGAAGATTACCTTTGAAATGTGTAAGATGTATGCAATCTGCCTGCTTACAACTTTTACAGATTTCAAAGTTAGCTTTCCCAATTTTTGATTAAGGTAACAAGATGCACATTTGTGTGAGCAGAGCACATCCCCACTCATCTCTGTGAAATTCCCTCACTCGTTTATTTGAAGGCTATTTATTAATATAAAGTTAAATGTATTTAAATGTATTTTTCCTAAGAAAAAGAACCCGTCTTTATTGTCATTCCAGCACTACTCAGTGACTTGTGGCCATCTTTCCTTTCCTAGCCATTATTCAGACAAATGGTCTGGAGGCATCTGAAGTGCTTGCCTTGCATTAGGGTGGCAGCAGAGGAAGCTGAAAGTGAAAGAACTGGGATATAGATACATTTAGCTACATACTTCACTACAATATATTTTCCAATTTTTGTTTTCAGCCTCTGTGCTGCAGTAAATTTAAGTAAATCTAATGATCTCAACTATGTAAATGTATAATCTGAAATGGTGTGTATATGTGCACACCACCATGGAGCTTATCTAGTTAAATACACTATCTTTAATAGATTACAGTGTATGTAACTTATCTAAGAATGAAAACTTCTTGAGTGGCGTAATGTTTGTGTTTGTGCTGATGTGGCTGTATAAGCAATTTAATATATAATCAATATATTAAGAGGGAAGTGTACACTGCAAGCCATGTGATGCATTTAGTATTAATTGTAGTAAATTGCAAAGCCGTGGTAACATGCTGATGCATGCAAACAGATTAAGCATTCTCCATGGGGACAAGTGTGAAGAGTTATCCAGTGTGGTTCTCAGACAGTCCTGATTCACTATTCTGTGTAAATCTTTGAACAAATTGTTATCAAGCAACAGCCTTGTTGAACTGAATGACTGCCAAGTACTAGTTATGGGATTCCAAAAGTATTTTCACACTGCAGCATCTAAAGGTCAAAAAAATGTAAACGTGTGAGACACTCTGCTATGCTCTTCGTGTGATGGAAACAGATTGTGATCTGTGGAAATGCGAGCTTTATTTCCTAAGATTTTTTTAGTGTCTTAAAAGGCAAAGATAAGAAGGGATATTAAGCAGAAAAAAATACCAGGAAAGTGAGCACTGTCATAAAAGAAAAAGTTTGAGTACAAACTTATTTTCAATACATAACATGAATTAAAGGAAAGTAAATCCAACTGTATTCGCTTGCTTCTGGGGTTAAATTTAAGTATAAAGGACATGAAGTGTCCAGCGTGAATGGCAGGCATGGAAAGTCGCAATTCTGACACAAAACCTGTATCACATCAAGTTTGAGTGAATCTTAATTACGTTTGGTTAAAAACATATTTATTTTTCTATGAGACAAGTAACTTATTGCCATTTACTGTTTGTTTTACTATGGAGCTCACTTGACTTGCACTCTTTTGTAACACTCCTGGATGACATTGCTGATCACACGCCTAATTCCTGTTGAGGCTCATTAGCAGACATTTGACACCAAATTATTGAATTGCATGTGGTATCTGAGCTCAGCTCTTCACCGTTGTGAGTTTCATGAAAGAGTGATTTCATTTTATTTTTTTGGACTTTGGTCTTTATGTTCTGATGCCCCTTATCTTGGGAGAAAGAGACTGTGTTTTGGAAAGATGTTGAAGAGAGTGTTGTTTGGCAGTAAAGATTGAGAGCTGTATTTTGGGAATGGACACAAAAGCCAGCTGGAGACCACATTGCCTACCTTGCTATACCCTTTCCTGGAAACTCATAATCATCCCAGTTTCATCTGTTATTCAATAAACTGCCTAAACTTTTACTCCTGCATCTGCGCTTGTGTCCAGGAACCTCTACAGTGTATAGCATTGACACCTGTATCAGCAAACACTAACACAAAATCTACACATTAGGCGAGTTCTGACGTCACACTGAGGCCTTGCACTAAGTAGAAATCCACCTTTAGTCTTTAGTCAACAGAATAAACTGCTCAGAGATCAGGGGTAATCCTGATATCAAGCTGTGTCTCAGTGGTTCAGCTTCTCACAAGGGTACCTTTCAGTTCCTTTCTAGTGAGATTACTTAATCATAAGCATCAACTGGAAGGAGATCAAAAGTTAACCCATTTAGCAGTTGGCTTAATTATAATTCACAGCTATAAAATCTAAGTCTATTTTCAATTCATTTATTCAGATATTTTTTTTAAACTTTATGCAGTGTTATACATGTAATATCGTGCAGTACACTCACCAAAACACAGCCAAAAGACATGGAGGGTACGTCTAGTCAGCAGCTAGAGGCAACTATCTGTGGTTGGGACAGGCATGAATTGGAGCCAGGTACTGGGGACCTGCAGTGACAACTTGATCTGCTGTTCGAGCTCTGTTACAAAAGCAGTTAAAGGATGTGCTGTAACATCTTACTGCAACATCTGGACACTCTTCTTTGGTGGTTCTGAGATGTTTTGGCTCTGCCAAGACTACATGAACAAGTAGGGTTTAGCTGTATTATCTGAGCTTTCCAGTGTATGTTTTAGTCTAACAAAAATCCAAAATATAGAGTTTAAAATATGTTTGAATTTCAGCTGCACCTCTCTCTGTGGTCCCCCTCCTGTAAGTAGCTAGATAGTTATCATCAAGGATAAAATGAAAGACAAATACAACTCAAGAGTTGTTTCTGTCTCTGGTGTCCTGATAATGGGCTGCCCCAGATACAGACTGACAGAGTAGCTATCCCCTGAAACTAGCTGGCCCTGTATCAGTGAAGAGCATCACATACAGTATAACTGGGTGGTTAATAGCTGTCACAAAGCTGTTCACAGACTTATACAAATCTGCAGGGATTCTTTTTCAAACACACAACTCTTGCACTATATACCAAACTGTTCAACGTGATTGAATGTGGGCTATGCAAACAACACATTTCATTTACTTTTTTTCCACTTTGCTGCTTCTGGGCTACAATTCAAAGGTTCTTCAGCAGAAAACACCTTAAATCTACACACCTAAAAATGAAGATGCAGTGGATGTAGTGTTGCTATCTACCTATACAAAAAAGATAAACACCCAAACTGGGAGAGTGACTCCAAGCAGATCCTAATAATGACAGCCGAGATCTCTGTCCAAAAGAGTCCACTCTTAGGAACAACATACAGCAGGTACTGTGCAGGACTGTGACAAAGTGGTTAGCCTTGAACTTATTTACCACATGTCCCTTAAACATATTAATCATTTACCCCATATTATTTTACACTTGGCCATAATGCTTTAGTTTAAACATTGCTGGTGTAACATTGCTCTACATACTACCCCAGGTTTGTTTGTGGTAGCATTATGTTACAGTTTACTTCCACACATATGCTTTTAAAGCAAATACTACTGAACCATCAGGTGATTTGGTTGGTCTGGTAAGTTGTGTTTGCTAATGTTGCTTTGGTCATACTCACCTTTGTTTGTTCCTCTGTTCAGGTCCTATATCCAAAACAGGTGTGTGGGAGGGGCCGACCCAGCAGTTCCTGTTTATATAGGGTCATGATCTCATTGGCTGCATCACTGGGTACAACCAAATGAAGAGTTTCCTTTTGTATAGCATTGTTTATTTTCTTTAAAGTAACATTTTTGAATTGTATTGTATGCATTGTTTTACTTTTTAAACCATTTAGCTGTGTAAATGAGTTTGACAAGTGGATGAATAATCTTATTCCTGTTTCTTTGTTTATATTGTATTGTTTGGTCTAACCTATTTCTTAATGGTAGAGACTGATGAAGTTCAAGTGTGTGTAAAATTCTGTATAAAACAAGTGAGATTTTTGACAACAGGGGTTGTTTCAGATTAGGGGTCTCAAACTCCAGTCCTCGAGGGCCAGTGTATTGAAACTTTTCCACTCAGCTATCTGATTCATCTTCTTTTTTCTCCTCCAGTCCGACCTGAGGAAACTTCTTGCAATAAATACTTGTGACGTAATATGAAAAACAAATCTTCAAGGTTTTTATAGCTTAGTAAAGTTACCTGTTAATTTGTGCATATACTGAACAGTATTTTTAAAAGCAGAACTGAAACATAAGAATAACAAAGGTGGCTCACATAATATGTGGTAAGTAGCAGGTCGCAATTCAAAGAAATGACTACAGATTAAACCTAGTATTTAGTTATAAATACATCAGTTGAGACAGCCACTTCAAAATATACTTCATGCAGAATTAACATGAAAGCGTGATGTGAAGAATAAAATATTCAGTATGCTCCTCAATGATTGAACATAAGAATTTGCAGGAGATTCAGTTTCCCTCGACATCAAATTAATCCAGTGGAAGCTGTCTGCACGTCCATGGAGACAGCACAAACATGAAGAGCTAGTAGCTAATTTGGAATAATTTTAATGAGACAATATGCAAAAACAAATAGGCTGTTGGATTATAAGTAAGTACAGGCATTATCTTTCTTCCTTTTTTAAAAACTCCCGAGGCCCTTTCTACCCTAATTACTTTACTTTCAAGACTTCAGATTGGTTCCAAAGTGGGACTAAGTTAAGCATATCGCTTGATCAATTGTCATGAAAAGCTCAGAAAAGAAGGTAAAGCATCTTCCCAAAATGCAAGGAAAATGTTCCTGACAGGATTGAACTTACAAAAGCAAGTTCATATAAAAACTGGTAATTGTGGCTGTAAATATTTTTAAGAGGATATGGAAAATTATCCAAATGTGCTACAGACTGGGGCAATGTTAAAATAACCTTCCCCTTACTTCTGAAATAACTTCAGTCCATAATCACGTCAGCTTTTATTGACAAACTCATACACATAAAGAAACACACACAGAACATTCAAGAGAGTCCAGAGGAAGGGTTTTGATTTTCTAATTTAATAAATTTACATGTATAATATAATGTAAATAATATATTGATGATATATATATATAACTGATTACATTTAATAAAATTACACTTGGAAGTTAGATCCAGGAATATAATGCAGATACTTTGGAGGAAGTAATCAGCTTAATTCAATTGCTGATTAAAGATGCAACAGCTCACAGCACGGTTAAGGTACTTTTGAGGGCTGCACTATGTACATTTTGTCAGGTACCTGATCAAAATCTATTTCTTGGCTTTGCTCAGCTGAACAGATATGTCGTTTCTGCACCAGCGCGCTGGCAGAGCAAGTAACTAACTGCAGCGACGGTTCAGTGCTAGTATTGCTGTAGTTCATCAGAACATGAAAGCATCTTTGCTGATGACCTGAACTCATTTTCCAAAACTTTATTTTCAAATTGCTTTCACTGAAAAAAAATAAGACATAACTGAGCTGCACCAAGACCATAAACCCCAGGACCTTTTAATCCAGTTAGCAGCTGTCAGATTATTGCATGATCTAAAGACTGCCAAATTAGCTAGGATATAACAAGACATTTTAAGGTTGCAAACAAAACACCTGGAGCCATTTAAATGAGTGCTACTGAAAAGCAATGTAATGCTTAATGACTTGCATGTAAAGATCCACTCTTTACAAAAAAAGCTTTGCCCTCAAGTGAAGGTTGTGTAGCCCCAGCACCACTTCCAGGACATTTACAGAAAAAAGGTTTGGTTAGAGAAGCAAAGCTCCATTAGAAACTGGTTTTCTCAAAACACATAATATTTAACTCCCACCACCCAGACAGAGAAGCTCATACAGATGGAACTAACAAGGTGAATATACTGAAACACACATAATCACACTAATGAGAATTCATTTTAACTGAGGCAGGTAATTCATCAGAATTTGAATTTAAAAATCTGTTTGGACAGTTCAAATATGCACACATCACTCTCTCTCTTTTGCTCCGTTTCTTTGTCTTTCTCACTCACCTACCAAACCTAGTATTTGTATTAATCAGCCATTCAGTAGACTGAAAATTTTGACACAGACAGAAAATTCTGTCACTGTCCAAAAGGACCAAATATATTCCACCAGCCTAAAAAAGCCACAGAGTTTAGTGGCTTTCCATCTGGACAAGCAAAGCTAGCAGTGCTTGCCTAGTGAAACCTAAAAATACCCATCAAAATCAAAGTGAATGTTGTCCCAGTCCTGTTATCTTGTGGCCACGATTGGCTATTGTGACAAGATGTTGGGATTACATTGGGGGGAACTATGTCCAGTTATTAAGCGCTTGAGCTTGTCAAACTGAGAGGCCAGCAGCGGGAGACCGATTGGAGATTAGCATGCTGGATAATATTTATCACTGCAACTGATAGGTTTTCGCTTACTGACCAGCTTGGCCAACATGTTTAATGCAGATGATGTAGAGTGCAGTCTGAAGAAATTTGACTTGACTGAATGAATGTACAACATTTAACCAGCCATTTTGCTAATATACCACCTTCATTTTCCATTTATATTTCAATCTCCCTCTTTAACTGAGCTCAGCAGTAATATTATTCCATATAAGACTGATGAGGATGATTTTTCTGCAGAATAATTAGTTTTACTTTACGTATAAGAATAATTTTATGCTTAGTGAGTATTTTATTGCATCTTTTGAGCAACCAGAATCATTGCCAAGAGTAGCACTATAGACCCTCTATAGGCTCCTCTTGTAAGTATTTTTATTTTATTTTTCTGTTCTTTGTTATATAATATTTTATTTTATAATTCAGATTAGTATCTGTGTGGTTATACAGTGCCTGAGCTGATAGGGTTGAGGGCCATGTTAGCTTTTCCAAGACAATAAAGAGAGAAGAAGTTCTGTGTGAGAAAGTGTGAGTGTATCTATGTGTGCTTATCATGAAGCATACTTGATAATGAGACCCGGCCCCTCCACAGCCCTCCAAGAGTGCTGAGCAACCAAGGTCACACATCTGGATGACAACGGTGTGCTCACCCCTGCAGAAGCAAAAGGGAGGCCCCAGCTGGAGTGCCCACAGCCAAAGAGCAAGAGAACCAAAGGCAACGGGCAGCCGACCCCACCACACCATTCCTTTTGCTAAAGGAACAATTTTATAAAATTACTCCACCACAAATTATCAGTGTCAGAGATAATAGAAAATATTTAGTAATATAGTATATGCTGTATAGTAGTAATTTTTGCAGTAAATACAATGTATTAGTATGTAATTATATATTTATAGATGTTATAATATTTTGCAATTGTTCAGCGAGGAATGAGTGCAGAAAGATGGAGACATCCACAAAGGCTGTCAGCACATTTAAAAGAATACAAAAACCAGGAAGCACAAAAACTTTTTTTTTTTTAATATGACCCAATTTCTCTTTAAACAAGGGACAGGGAGAGCGATATTGCTTGAAATATGCCCTTTCTAACTTTTCTAACTTTATTATACTTTCATCTGTCCTATATGAGTTTGTGGAATCCAAGGGCTAAAATTAAAATGCTCAATCAAAGACTTTTTTTTAAAACCTGTTACAATGGTATGAGTATGTTATGAGCTGAAATTTCTTAACAGCTAACAGAAGCATTGCCGTGAACAGCATTGCTCCTAGATGATAACAGCTCTGGCTTTGGTGATATCACTTTTTTAGCTGTTTTTCTGTGTTTTTAATCTGACTGAATTATCTCTCAATAGATAACAGATGGCATGTTTTGCCTGAATAGTCCATAAGTAAGTTTACAGTGTACACTTTAACCCTCAGGATGGTCAAATATGTTCTGTGACTCAAGTGAGTATTGGGTATATAATGTGTTCTGTAATTACTGCAACTAGCCACTTGGATACTTCTGATGAAATATAAGCTGTGAAATCTGAACAGAATGTACTGAAGAAAAGTTTCAAGGTCAAACTCTAAAATGCAGTTGTATGCACTTCCTCTAACAGACTTATTTAGCTTCAGTGCCACTAAGTCAGATACAGGAAATCTTTCATACACATGGAATGACTGCATTGCATCCTATCTGTCAAGTAGACAGTTATTTGTTAGCAGTTTTTATCAACTCTGCACTTTCACAACACTTTAATGTGAAGATACTTAATTGTACTCTGCTGCCTGGATTTTATACTGTACCACTTACTGCCATCTAATTTTGTTCATGTGTTTCATTACTTATGTATATTCAGTAAGCCATTTTAAAGTGTTTTCCTTGTAGTGAATTCTATTTTTACTTAACATTTTTATTTAAATTTATTCTTGTATTACCTTATTGTATTAATTATCATTTCAGCCAAGGTTTTGGCTAATAGCCCTTTGTTGGTCAAACTTGGCTATTTTCGTAGATTTAACTAAAAAAACAATGATTGAGAACAATTATGATATATTTTTAACTGGCTGCTCAAAAAGTAAAGTAGATTTAAAACGGAATCTTTGCCAAGTTGTCCACCATGTGTAGACACAACACTGGATCATCACTTTTGGGTTTTTTAACATTAGTGTCATGGAAGTTTTAAAATAAACTGCAAACATCAGGTGAGCATGATTTGAAGTGGTTTAATGGCATGCTGCAACATGCAGAGAAACACTCTAGTCCAACATCAGAGCAGTCTCTGAAGAGGGGCACAGTTGCTCATGTCTTATATGCCTTGACTAAGCTCACAGACAAAGACAATTCCTCAACACATCACGTGAGTCTATACCTTCCCTCAAAACCTTACATGGGACCTCTGATTTTGCTATGCACTCAGCCACTACCTAAAGATTTACATCACAAATCTGCTTCCCAAGATAAGAAGAGATACGACCCCTTCACATGCAGCGCCTGGACGTCTGGCCTCCTCACACAACGGCCCCTCTGTGAAGGTGTGCAGGTGTGATAGAGCATAAAGACACATTTGTGGTGCTACATGCATATAACTAAGTTAGAAAGTGATATTACTATTACTAAAGTGATCAATGCATAGAATACAGAAATTTCCACTACAGTAGACAATTATAAAATGCTTTACAAACCCGAACATTACAGCTAACAGGTAGATTTTCCCGTTTTAGTGCAGCTAGCCAAACAACGTAGTGCCACTTACTGCTAAAGAGACAGAGAGAGAATTTAATGAGCAGCATTTAGTGCATGTTTTTCTTGAAAGGTTTCATTAACTTTCTACAAAGCATATATGCTTTCACAGACACACTCGCATTTCATGCAACACTGCACAATGTTTCAGTGACAGAAAGGAACATTAAAGTGGCTACTGTAAGCCAAGATGTGGTCAACTGTCACATGAGTTGACTTAAACACACTTAAACAGTAAACAGTCACAGACAAAAAGTCAAAGATATGCATGTAGATCTAATGAGTGTGTTTACATGCTTGCTGTAATTGTGGCGATCTTCTAATTGCTTTCATAAGTGGTAATATTCAAAAAATGATCTTATTAGTTTGTCCTAAAACGCATGCATTTGTAAATCACTCCTCACTGGCTTGGTGCATCACCTAGTGCAATGTCATAAATGTTCATATGACAGACACGAATCCATTATTTTACATATCACATATTTTGTAATGCACAATTATTTATATTCATATTTATAATCAGCCAGGACTAGTTAACCTCCAATATTTCCCACATATTGGGAGGAACACAAAACATATCAGTCAGTGTTGGCGGAGGCTGCAAATGCACCACAGCTGGCATTTGCAACAATTGATTTTGTGCTGTCTGCATCTCTGTGTTTATGAGTTTACTTTAACAGAATTATAATATTAGACTGTCTCTCTCTCACACACACAAACACACCCGTGATATAGCTATTTGTCACTATAATGAACTAGAGAGTCAGAAAGTTTATCTGCCTGTTGCTGTGTTAACATTGCAAAATACACACTGATAACCAAAATACACACATATATAGGACACACTACCAAAAACATATGTCTCCCGAGTGCTGCAGAACTGTCTAACAACATTTATTGATAATGTCATTAGAGTCAGGAAGCGATGAAGGAGTGAGATTGAGAGTAAGAAAAATGAGAGAACGAGACAAAGAGCTGAGTAACTAAACCAAACTGACTAGGCAATCATACCCAGGCCCACACAGCCAGTTTGCCACACTTTGTATTCATATAATGCTTGGTAAGCGTTCTATTCATGTTTCAGTGACGTTTAAAAATCACACGTTATTTGTACCATACAAAGCAGAATTTTTACTGCCTTTGGTATTAATTTTATACTTAGATTTCAAATCTTATTAATCATTCCAGCAAAGATAACTGTAGTCTTCCATTGGATAGCCTTGTACAGTTTGGGCACATTATTTGGAATATGGCCTTTTTCCTTAAATTTAATTAAAATTCTGATTCATTTGCATGAATTACAACTAAAGTATGGGATGACTGTCCCACTGTCACAGGCCGTTTGGCTATGGTATAATTATTATAATTATTAAAATAATTGTTAAGTCTAACCTGTTCTCTATGGAAGCTGGACTCCATTGGGGTTGCCATTTGTCATCAGTTCTATTCCAGCCTTTATGGAAAAGAATATCTAGTCACAGCCATGTCGGAGAGGGCTGTGGGGGGGACTTTTGGGGGCCTCAGAGTTTCATTGGTGCTCTGAGCAGATCATGTGGTTCTTTTGATTTCGGCCAGTGACCTCCAGCTTCCACAAAGGCAGTTTTCAGCATAGTGTGAAGAAACTACAAGACCCTGGACATCAGCACGCCTGTACATCTCCTGGGTGAGGGGTTTCAGGCGAGAGAGAAGTCTGGACATCTGTGTGACCCAGAGTTTTCACAGGCTTAAGTAATCTGTTTACTTGATACTATGTTTTAATTATTTAGTTTAAAATTTAATTAAAATAAATGGGTTTTTTTTAACCAATAAGAAATTAGAGAGAAAACAAAAACATGAAGAACTTCTTTGAGGTCAGATTTTAAAAGCAGTGAATGCTGTAATTTGGTGTTCTATAAATAGAATTCAATTCAATTCATCTGAAGTGTTGTACCTATGCCACATGGCAAAATGTGCACATCTCTCAGGGACCAAAGACAGAGAGTACAAATATCAAAATCACATTCTGAAGTTTGATCTAATCTGTCATAGTGTTTTCAATCAATACTAACAATAAACAATACTAACTTACTAACGGATGGAGGATATTTTTCCTCCTTTCACTGAAAGCAAATGTATTTGTTATCATTATTTGTTATTTGTGTGTGTGAAGTTGGATACTGTAGGTTGATATAAACTCTGGATCTGCAGCAAAAAATATAAAAGGTCAGTGATCTGAATTTTTATTTATTAACAGGCCTTTAATAACTATAGAGGAAGGAGAAAATCTGACACTGTGAAATACAAGAAGCATATCTGCTAAGGGCTAATGTAATTATAAGCTTTTTAACTTGACACCTTCTTTCCAGTAACAAGTTAATAATCTAACAAGAGAAAAGTCATACGGTCTTGATTACATCATTATTTTGTGCAGCAGCACAAGTTTAAAACTCTGTACAAAGTGTAAATCCATAATTTGCAGTATGAAACATGCTTAGCTCTGTCTCATATTCTGCATTGTGCTGTTTTTTTCAACAGAAAGTAAGATATCAACAAAATAAGGCCACAGTAAATTATTTGAAATGCTGTTCTTGCCAGACTGTGATTAGTTGATATGTTTTCTTTCAACCAAAGTCTGAGTCAGCAAAATGCAAAAAAGTCTGATTGATTTATACAACTGAGTCTTTGTAGAGTTATTATTCTCTCATGTAGGAACCAGCTGAACACTCTTCTCTTTTGTTCTGCTTGGGGAGTTTGCAACCTTGTTGACTTTGATTTATGACCCGCTAAATATTCAGCACATTTATATAAGCAAGCCCTATGCTAATACACCGAAGCATATATCGAAATGTATGCTTTTAGACACAGATTTTACATTCTACTATTCTCACAGTATCAAAGCTGACCCAAAACACACATAAGCTCAAATCTACACTTTCAAAGATCTTCAGTCCATCAATACGCTTACCCTTTGCCTACAGGCACAGATTTATCACGAGTCAAAGATCATCAAGTTAATTTTTATATTAAAAGACAATTGGAAATAAACATTATGTCTTCCTGACACCATGTTTTGTCTTGTCTACTGTATTTTAACTGCAGGAACATCAGAACCTAGTTCAAAGTGGAAATCAGTCAAGTAGCAGCGTGAACAGTAAGAGTTTTAACAGAAAACCCCTGATTGACTATATTAATAAAGTCATAAAATCATGTAATACTAATTTGGTTCCAGATGTTTATAAAAACAGAATATATTTTGGTTTTGAATAGTTGAAAGGATCTTCTTCTCTATGCAGGTATTCTTCACAGTATTTTATGGGTTTTATTAGATTATAACGAAAGTAATATTTGTACTTGCAACACTAGTTTATGAAAAATAATGATGGGCTATAGTTATATAAAAGGGAGGATTGCAATTATGCATTAGCTATTTTTGTTTGATAACTGAATGAAAGAAAAATGTCTAAATGACACTAATACTAACACATAATAAAAATGTCCAGTAGTGTCCAGTAGCAGATGCTAAAGCCAACCTAGCAAGCACCTGTCTGTCACTAAACGTGATGACTTACCTAACAATACATACATTTTATATAACTTAATTTATTAATTATCTTTTAAATATGTGTTAAAAAAAATTGTGCAGAAGAGTTAAACTAGCTTTAGAGTGTAAAAGCTGATCCTGTTGGTTAAACCATATGCCCTGTTACTTATGAGGTAACCCCATTCTGAAATTCTGATTTAGTATTGTGCTTTTTAGTTGGTTTATTGGGATTAAGCCTAGTGACCTAATTCATCCATACTGCTATTGTTTTTTTTTATTCTGAAAATGTTTTTATTATTAAAAAACTGTGTGCTGGATCAAAGTCATTCAGAATTGTGTTATAATGTTCAGTTTGACTTCATGCTACAATTACTTTCTCACAGATTTTCACAATGATAAGACGTGTGTCTCTCTGGCATATTGTTGCAGTATAATGAATGTGTAGCTCCTGGGTCACAGGTTTAGTAGGGAACAGAATTGCCTTTGATATTGAAGGATTTGAAATAAACAGCTCTGAAAACGTTCACAAGAGGCTTTAGCTTGTTTAGAAAAATAACTCATTCACGTGAAAATTTCCAGGACTATGCTGGAAACAGGCTCCTGAATATATGGCAGTAATATACATCTAAATATGAACATATTTCCCTCAGGAGTTACTAAAGAACAAACCAGACCCTAATTTGGATGAAGAATAAATACTTCAAAAGAATACTACAGTTGCTCTATCTAGTGACTGTTTAAAATAGACAAGTGGTTTTTGTACATATAGACATAACATCAAATTACTGCATGATGCTAGCCCCAAAAGTCTTTAAAAGTAAGATTTGCTTACCAAACGCAACATAATGAATGAGCAATGTAATCTTTTATTGTGTGCACAAACATGACAGCTACCAGTATGAACCACCATGTTGATATCTGAAGATGAACACTTACTGAAAGTGTTTGTGTGCCTTTTTTTTTTTTTGTGCAAACCTCAGACATATTTTATACCTAAATTACCTTCAAAACTTGAGGAATTTATCTAAATTGCACTAATGTAGTTTCCAACAAAGAGTGTTGTATATACCACAATTATTTCAATATGAAGTGGCTGAAGCAGTGTTGCAATATATGCCAGAAAGATAGCTGTAACTTTGTTTATTAAACCATGCCCAAGGGACAAAACTGGAGATGTTATTTTGGAACAGAGAAGATGAAATCAGTGACCCAGGTTTTCCTGCTTTTGCTTTCAGTCTACTAGAATGTTCATACTGACCCAAATACATGCAAACGATTTAATGGAAGTGTTTGGGCGATGAATATATTACACAGCTACTGTAAGAGTTACTGCCAAGGGACTTTTCTGAGATATTGCCCTTCTTCTTTGCAAAATCTGCTGAATGCACAGAAAACTAAATTTTACAACTGACACAGCAGAACAGCCACTGATTGGCTATAAAAGGCTGGATGCAAATGAACTCCTTTTTGTCGTAACCAACAGGAAGAAGCATGAGCGCCCTCCATTTCATTCAGTTTTTCGGTTATGCAGCATTAAATTTTACATTGCAAAAACAGTTGTAACACTGACACTGAATATTCACAAAGTCAAAATAAATTATTTGGAAATACTGACCTAGCTGCCAATATGCTTTGAGCATTTGCAACATATGCTTGTGTTAATGCACAGATGTATGGAGACATAGCACTTAGCATTTTTTGCTTTAACCTTTTATTACAAAATCTATTGTAAAGCCAAAAATGACACCAGCTGCATTTAGATTGGTTGCTCATTGTCAATGGCATAGAGAAATATATCAACAACTGCATAAACAAACTCAGAAGCAGAAAAGAAGCAGATATGTCAAGAAAAGACTGTGCACTTAACATTGCATCTAGCTAGTGAGCAGTTATTCTGCGCTTATCGTTCTGTGCACACTATCAGTGTTGCTGGCTTATGAGTGAAGCAGGAAAGTCATGCAGTACTGCACAAGTGTCTTTGCAGCAGTGCCTGTTGTAATAGCGTTTTGAATCGATAGAGAGCCAAATGTTATCTGGAGTTGTTTTAAATATATGTATATGTATTTCACTAATCAGCCCGGTTTTTCAGTGGCATGGAGCACTGGCCCAGTACATAATTACATCCTGGAGAAGCTAATTTGTTTCTAATGGATCATTGTTGCGTTACTTATTAACGCGGCCTGTTGTCTGTTGACTGGGTTGTGTCAATGACTTGTTATCAGTTGTGGATATTTACTTTTGGTCTGCATCCTATTTGGAATTTGTCATCATCCTTTTGCCCTTTTGTGCAATTAAAAAAATAATACTGAAGTTAAAAAAAAAAGCTATGACCATCTCTTTTCCTTCCACCATTTCTCCCTCCCTAAATATGAACTGAATTAGGCTGGCTTAAAGTAAATCTTTCTAAATTTTAACTTCTCCTGGGAACCTGTACTGATACCCTTAGTTCCTGTAAATTAGTGACTTGACTCTCTACATATAGCTAGGAGGCAAGCTGGGAGATGAAGAATCCTTAAAATGCCCTTTTGATGGGTTTGTATTCAGAGCCCAAACGTTTTGGGGTTTTCTTGTTTTGCTTTTCCTGACAGCTATTGTTGTTACAAAAGAGTTATTAGCTGCAATCCTTGTACTGCAGATGAGAAAGAGCTCAGCTGTTACTCAAGCCAGTCAGGAAACAGCAAGGAAGGATGACAGTAACACAAGATTGCTTGTTTTGTTGTGTTTAAGTCAAATAAACACAGATTCACACCTTGTGGATATTATCACCATTCAGTGTGTACCACTGGCAGAGTGCAAACATCTACTCCTGTGCCAAACCTGGATCAACTTTATCACTCATATTTGCTGAATCACTATGCGCTGCTGACTGCTTTCACTGTCCAGCAAACAAACTACTTTCCAGTTTATATGTTATAATATTAATTCCTTATTTTCAAGCTTGTTTCACTACACTGTTCTTATTTTGTTTGCAGGGCTTTTCATCTTTCTTTAACAGAGCTTTCAAGCTATGGTTTTTCTATTGCAAGATGGCAGTTGCACCTTATCTTGATGCATGCTCAATCATCCAGGTAAATAAATCCTGAAAGGTTTATTCTGTTCATCTGGACTTAGAGTTTTCAGTGGGAGCAACGTTTCGTCACTCGAGTCGCTGACTGAAGAAGTCACTTGGATGAGTGACGAAACGTTTCTCCCACTGAAAATGCTTTGGGGGTAGTTAATTCCTTTTTCACAGAACATGTGACAGAACAGGTTTAAGTCTGTTATGTAATTCAAATCACATAAAGTTAACTACAACTGACACAACATTCTTCATACAAGCAAACTTTGTCCTTCTGGACTCTGAATTTGTTTTCTCAACATTTCAGCCCATTTGTTTGTAAAAGAAAAGTGTGAAATTTCCATCCCGGTGGCGCAGCAAAGTTCAGAGACACACCAGCTGTCGGATGATTGCTGTGCTGTTATTGCCGTCATGGTTGTGCTGCCAAAAGCTGAAAAGTGAACAATTTGATGATGAGAGTGCGTGAGAGGGATTCATCTATGCCAGCATTTATTACAGTGTAATGAAACATTAACTTAAAAACACAAAAATTTGTACTACCTGTTCTAGTCATCAGTTTGGACACTTTCACTCTTCAATTCCCAGCTGCAGCATAATTTACAAGAGAACGAACACACACACATATCATACTATTCATTCATCTGCAACATTTCAAGTCCCAATACAGCAGCTTTGAACTCAAAATTAAATAAATTCTGAAGAAAGACAGAAAAGAGACTTCATCTGAAAAACTGAGTGTGAGAGTGGCATCATTTTCTAATCTGCACTAATGTGCATTTGTCCAACTATGTCCTTGAAAGTGTGCCCTGAAATGAGCACACACAAGCACCAATTCTCCCTTTCATACATGTTTGTGATTAATTATGCAGCCCCCCCTCAGCTAATGCTTATCATTTTAGTTGCACACTCTCAATTAACTGTGGAGTAACTCAGATTACCTTCCAGGCAGGATTGAAGTGTTGTCAGAATTTAATGTCATTTTGTTACTTTTTGCTGTACTTAAATGTGACCAATGCAATACAAAATTTTGACTGCTCACTACAGGTTGTTAGGAAATGAGCAGAGTGGTGTACTGAGAATCTGAACAATGTTACACTAGTCTCTTTAACATGACACCAGACTAAAGTGTCCAATCTACAGTGTTTGGAGAATTCAAACAGCTCTTATTATGGCACTCAGTTAGGACACATGCAGTTTGCTTGTGTGAGAAAGGTTCCTGTGTGCAATGGTGCCACAGCTGAGTTGAATACTGATTGATAGAAATGTTGGCTTGAACAACAGAAATCACCATAAAGAGGGAAAAGTGTAAAAAAATAAATAAATAAATAAAAAAGAATAATGGAGTGCTGACAGCGCTTTTGTTTAAATATTTTGTTTCGTTCCATTACATGTTCCATCCATTTTCTTACACTTATCCAGTTCTGGCTGCTTGGGAGGCACCTATGGCCAATTTAGGATGATCAGTTAACCTAGCATGCATTTCTTTGGACTGTGGGAGGAGGCTGGAGTGCCTGGAGAGAACCAACACAGGGAGAACACACAAGCGTCACAACAAGATGGTTCAGATTAAAACCCAGGACCTTCTTGCTGTGAGGCAATGGTGGTAACCACCATTCAGTCCGACCCATATCATTGTTCTCTACCTACATCCTTCTGTAGACAGATAAATCTGTTTGTTCCATATTGAGGATGGTCACCAGTGTTGTTTAATTACTGATATACACAGAAAGACACATTTAACAGGAATCTACCAAACATAGAACACCAAAAACCCTCTTGTTTTTTTAAAAAATCTGATTTGTGTCTGAGTTAGTCACAATTTTTGATTTAGGCTGACAAGATAGCTATTTGAAGAGAAATCTGGCTTCATGTAGCTGTAGCGCCAAAGGGGGATCTCACGCCGTCATATTAGATGATATAAGAGATGCACGTTAGCAGCAGGAGGAGGTTAGGCTGGAAAGGAAGCTGGGTGGAGACGTGTGATTGATAGATGGACTGAGGGTAAATTCAGGTGAGATGAGGATACATGAGAGACGGAGGGAAAGACTGTGAGAGCTGGTAGCTAATGATGAGAAAACATTTTACCGGTTGCCAGCAGCAAAGTGCAGTCAAGTGGTGGAAGAAAAGGAGATTAATGATAAGGGAAGGCAGACCAAGAAACTTAAAGGAGCCCAGATATATTTTTTAACATGCTGTGGTTACTTAAAGGTAATTAAGGAGAAAACAGCAGGTGAACAAAATGAGATGACAGGGACAGAGGGGGAGGAGGAAAGTGACAAGAGGGCAGTCATGCCGAGAAGGAGATTATCAGGCTGTGAAGAAGAAATGGCTACAGGGTGGTCGCGAAAAAGATTCAATGGTATGAGAAATGAAAAAGGTGAGGGAATGAAAAGGTAGGAGGATTAAGAGAAGATAACTGGAGGGACAGAGGTTCAGCTTAGAGGTAAGGGAGGGATTTTTTGGAAGATACATAAGATGAAGAATATGTTAAGGGGAGAGGGAACGACAAGATGATGAAGTGGCAAGGAGGATTTAACGAAAGAAAACAGAATGAGAAAATAAGAAGGGAAGATGGGGTGGATTAGCCAGTAAAGCAAGCACTGAGCTGGTTTCCAGCTGATGGATCTCGTCTATAGCTCCAACACCTACATGCATTTACACATAGACACACACACACACACACACCTACACACACACACGTTCTCTCACAGAGGGGAGGGGGGTAGAAGAGCGAAATTAAGTGGAGCTGTTTCTACCCAGAGGGCCCTTTTTTATCTTCTATGGAACATCAATTCAGACACAACAGGCCACAGGGAAGACATGTCTGTGAGCGAATGTATGCGTCTGAGAAAACCTGTGCATGCAGTGCTGTTTCTGAAGACAGGAGGGGGAGATGAGAAGATTCCTTACATAAAACTATGCATGAAAAAATGACTTATTTCTTTTTGATAACTTGATATAACTTGATATTGCATTTATTTAAGATGTTTTCTTATTACAAAAAACAACAATTGAACACTGGCTCAATGTAGATGCTTTTGTTTGTGTAAATTGCTGTCTTTAATGTGTAAAGTGCATCACTGTACATGTATATAATATCAGCTCTGTAAAAACAGTAAATCCAATCTGTCTTATACAAAGCACAGATCTCCACCAATGTGACTGATGGCTTTTTTCACCCATCCAACTACACCCAAGTGGTCACAGACCTATGTGGAGGGGGAGTGAACAGACATGCTAAATGCTCTGGCTTCTTCACTGTTACACTAACGCCTAAGAGGAGAATAGTTTCACCCACACATTGTGGATACACACACACAGAATACATATTAAACCTGTCATGAAACACCATTTATTTCAATTAAATGTCCAGATTGTGAATTCACTCTTTCCCTCTCTCACACACATAAGCTCAGGCAATCAGGTGGTTATATTGGAGCTGATCTACTCCACCTGCCTCTTCACTGGACTTCTACTATAACCTTGTTAGTGCAGAAAATCCCAGTAAAAAAGGACATCTAATATCGCAAAAAAGAAATAAAACTATCAGTTGGGACAATATAAGCTTAGCTGAAACTAGTCTAGTCACTTGAAAAAGCATGCCTTTTTTAACTTCCATATCATGCTGGTATTCTGTCTCATGAAATTTGGCAGATTTTAGTTGCTCTGTGATGCCAGGTGGACACTGTGAAGCTTCCAAAAAAAAAAAAAGCTCTGCATTTCGTTCTCTTTGATCAAGGTTTTTGAAGTGTGTTGATTCAACAACAAACTCCGCCAAGGATGTTGAGTCACTTTTGCAGAAAGCTACTGATGTTAGGAGGATTTAAATTTACCAGGATGGACTGTCAACACTGATTATTCTACCTGTACGGTAGGCCAAAAATTAACTTTTAGTCTCTTGCACACTCTGCAAAGAGGATAAAAGTCTTTAACTCTGAAATTCTCCCGTTTGATGTTATTTGAGTCATCATGAGTTAAATCCACTTGACTATTTTTCGCCCTCTATTTCTTTTGCTGTTACTTTTTGCAGACTGCTGATCTCTCCAGGTTGTATCCTACCTTAACTCTAAGACAGCCGGGATAAGCTTCAGCACCTCTTGCAACCTTGAACTAAATAACCCAAAGAGGATCGATGGATGTTATAGTTTGCATTTAAAAGGGTGGCACAGCGTTTCATAATACAGTTTTCAAACTAAACAAACCGTGTCAGCTTCAATCATTTATTTTGGTTTTGCAGTTAAATCTCAGAAATTTGTGGAGCTGGTGAACTATCTTTAATTTTTCTGGCAGGTGTTTCATTGCTCACAGCATCATCACTGAATCAAAGCCAAAAAACACAAAGAAAAAAAGAAAAAAACAGAACCATCTCTGTGTGATTCCAACCAGGTGTGAGAATCTTGCTCCTACATGAAGGTCATAATCTATGAAACCCATGGATATAAAAAAAAACTGCCTTCTACATGGCATTTCCATGTGATACTAAGATCTACACTATAGCCACATAAAGTAGCTTATTTTTTCTTGACTGTCATTTGCAGCAATGAAAACAGTGATTTTACATTAGCAATAGCATTCAAACAAGGACTCTAAAGAATAGAGAAATATCTGCTGGTAATCAACCATCCATAATACTTTATAAGAGCTGGACATTCAGCTCAGTTGTTGCACAAAGGAGCTTGCTGGTTTTCATGAAACAAAGGTTAACTGCAAGCCTTTGACATTAAAGAGGAAATTCATGGTTTGTTGAGTAGGAGAATAATTATGAAGTTTCTAAGGAAAATGGCCAAGCTTAGAAAAACAGGATCAGGTTAAAGACAGGAAAATGCACTGCCCTCACCTGAAAGACATGATCAGTGCATCCACTCTAAGGTTCCAGATATACAGATAGCAACTTGATGAAGTCAGTGCAGATTCTTCTTAGAAAGTGAATTCCTTGAAACACTCATTCTGCAGCAGCCACAGTGTCTCTACCCGCAGAGGATTCTTTCAAAGATAGCAAATAACAGTGCTCATTGTGAATGGGTAAGAGCAGCAGCGGCTGATATCGGCTCTGCTAAAGATGATCAGCTTGTAGAGATGATGTCAAACTCTACTGTGAGGCTGCCTGATATCATAAAACAGTGTCTGAATATTTTTCAGATATTATGCTAATATTGTGTAAATAAAAGTAATTTGGGACAATTTCACAAAACAGTTTTTGCTTTTCATGTAATTTTTCAAAATAAGGATCTTCATTTATGACCTGAGAGATATCTGACCCTTCAATTGATCCATCCTACTGTTCACCAAAAACTTACTAGAAATGATCTCAGTGAAAGGGTGGCTGTCAAGAAGCTCTTCTCAAAACAGGGAAACTGGGAGAAAAGGCGGAGGTATGCCAAATTTGACATTCTTGGTTGAAATTGTTGTCAGTATATAAGATGGAGGCCAGCAGTGAGAGATGTAATAAAGTGGATATCTACACCCATCTGTGAAACACAGTGGAGGATCAGTCCCTCAGACTGTATTTCAGCCAGTGGTTTTAGCAATCTTGTCAAAATTGGTGAGCACAGAAACGCACTGTCAGATTTCTACCGTGTAAGACCGTCTGGAAAATATGAGGATTACAGTTGCTTAATTTTTCAGTTTGGCAATTATCCCAAATATTCTTTTACTGCATTAGGAGTCTATCTAGGTAGGAAAAAAGTAGAAAACCCCCACAGTGGATGACTATCAGTCATGCACTGACTTCTCCAGAGCCCACACCTAAACTTTATTGAAGCGTTGCTTTAACTTGACAGAGAATCAAAAAAAGAAAATGAACACTCAAGAGCTTTGGACTGTCCTTCATAAAGCCTGAGAACTATTCCTGAAAATGACTTAAAGAAATTTCAAACTTGGCCAAGAGAGCTCAGACTGAGTTAAAGAATTAATGTGGTCATACCAAAATGCTGACTTTTAACACAAATACAAACTCTGTTTTTGCCTTCTTATTGTATTTATGTTTGCATACTTTGTAATAAATGCCAGCACCTTTTTTCCTAAATAATAAAAAAATGAGGGCCTCTACACGGTACTGTAAAAAGCAGATATTACTGAGAAAGAAAGGTGAATGTAATGTTTTGTTTTGTTTTCATCTGTGAAAATGTTGCTTCTTCCTAGGAGGACAGAAATGTAAAGAAGCACCGTTAATGCAAGGTGAAAATGCCCTAAAACAAGCCGGGGTGAGAATGCGATCTTATCAGCCAGACAGAAACAGACACCGGTGTTTATAAAAAGGATGCATATGGATATGGAGCCCCGATAATTAATTCATATATGGACTGCATGTTAACACCTGGTGTGTATTAAAAGTTAGTGCCACATAGTGAAGAGTAATGCATATCCCTGACTACAGGTACAATACTTTTTTTCGCTTTAAACAGACTTACTGCATGTAGGTTGTCAGGAGTGATTTAAACCAGACGTACAGTGTGTTCACACATCCTGATTAACCCACACAGCACAACATGCTGCCGAAATGATGAGCGATATTTTAAAACATATTGTTTCAGTTAAACAGAAAGGCATAGTCTGTGCTGAATTTCACAGTTCCATTTGCTGCTCACACAAATACTGAAGTATTTTCTCCAGTGCATGTAATTTGGCAGAAATATTTTAAATTTAGTGGCTGAAACCAACAACTGGGATGAAAACTAATACACAGATGCTATTCTACTTTATTCGCTTCTGTATTTTGCCAAACATTGTTATGTTAATAAAGATGTCCCCAGAGTTAGCCCACATCAAAACCCTCTTACTATTACTGCGTGTACAAGTGGCACGAAACAGCACTGATGCTCACACTCAAAACAATACTCTTACTGAAGGAAATTATATCAGTCAACTTACAGCACTCACCAAATTTACGCTGAAGGACATTTCACCCTCTGTCAATTTGTGGCAATTTTATCCTCACCACTCAGGGCTGTTCACACGAAACAGATAAGTACTTGCAGCTACATGCACTTTGAAACCACACAAGAATAACTGTATCATAAATTATAACATGCTTTCGCTCAGATGAACCATAGAGAGCATTAATTTCCAAATAAATATGGAGGGACAGTAAAAAAGCCAAATGGTTGACTTTGTTAGTAAAACAAAAAAAAAAAATACAATTAATAATAATAAAAATAATGAATTACTGTTAGTAGTAGTAGCAGCAGCACTTATAGGTAAAACTATGACATAATGTGTACTTTCTTCTCCTTCAACTTAAGAATTAATTCCATAGAATACGTTTTGTCTATATTAATTCTTAACTTTCAATGTGAAAAAGCCACATTTCTTTGCCCTTGCTTTGTGTTAAAGCTTCTAACAAACTAATTAAACTAATGACCCGTCAATCACAGATCAAAGACAATGCCCAGGGTATAACAGTTTTCATATTTGCAGCTTTTATTCTCTCTGTGATGAAATAATGTGCAACTGAGACCCCTGCTCTCTATATATGGAGTACAAACTGGAATGCTGGAGTAACAAGTCCACCTTACCACCTTAATTTATCATTAATACTTTTAATCCCTCCGTAGATACTGACAGTTAATCATGTCACTAAGGCCTTTTACTTTTGTGTAAAAAATATATTTTACATACTTTGTTAAATTAAGATATATTTCTGAGCTTATTAACAGTTTAGTCAGCGATGGACATGGTCCTCACAGCACAGCTGCACAATCAACACAAATATATGATTTTTATAGAATGATGCATATCTATGTATTGAACAGTACGTATTAAACTAACCTCTGTTTTAAGCAGTTGTAGCACCTTGACACAAATACTAATTCTCACACACACTTGTACAAATGATCACAGACTTCCAGACATTCACAGCCAACAATATGGAGCTACCACATCGCGTGCCCTTGCCATCCCTGCACCTTAAAACACTCAAAACACAAAAAACCTCAAATACAAATATACTCAACTCAGAATTCATGGACCATTTCGCAGTAGCTGATTTCCATCAGTGAGTGGTAAATATCAGAGAACATTAGTTGTCATGGCTGGTCAACTAATCTGGCCATCTGTCTCCCAGAAATAAATCAAATAAGGTTGGAAAGGAATAACAGTTGTAAGTAATGGGAAGATGATTTTAGATGATCTTGGGAAAAAATCGAAGGAAACCAGAGTACAGAGGGAACCTCGGTAAATAATTCAAGCCTTAGGCTGTGATAAGTGTACAATGCTGTCATACCATCAATTTAAACAATACAAAAGACAGAAAGACTTTTCAAATAGTGCTGACTATTAACTGCAGTAAATTCTTAGATTTGTTGAACCTGTTAATTTGCATAATAAACAGTAATAACTGCAATGTAGGTATAGGTTCATAACACTGCTCAGATGGTGTCAGCAGACTGGAAGTCTTGCAGTTAGGTCACAAATTTCAAAGTTCCACTGGAGAGGTGAGTGTGGGAACTGAGAAATATTTCAACCCTAGATGGGGTTCAGAATTTGGTGTGAACATGAAAGCACAGATCTATCCTCGCTTGTATCAGTGGTTCAGACTGGTAGAGATGGTGTAATGTTTTGGAGGAATTTTTTATGGGACATTTTGGGCCCTGTAATGCTTATTGAGCATCTAAATGTCACAGCTTACTTGTATATTGTTGCTGTACGTGCCTCATGACCACAGTGTGCATTATCTTTCTGCTGCAACTGTGTGATGTCATCATGTCAACAGACACCAAAATCAGAGTAAAACACTTTGTCTTTAACACAGCTGCAGCTTGTGCTGAGCACGACTTACAAATAGGCCATTACAATCATTTAATTTATAAAAACTAAAGAGCAAATTGTCCATTTAAAGATCACTCTGGTGTTTTTTCACCTTTTATGAGGATTTTAATATCTTTGGCACATCATAAAACAAGCAAGTTAACTTAGAGGGCCTCTAAAACCTACGCCTCATATAATGCAGAAAGAGATCCACCCAAACCCCTTTATACCCGCTTCTCGACTGTTTTTTAATCAAAAGTTGTGTAATTAGTTTTATTGGCTCGGCTTATTGGTTGAAATTTCTGTCAAGACTCTAACAATGCTCCTGGCGTTTCATATAAATTCTTTGTTTTTGAAATGTTTTGTTTTTATACACAGTTTTTATCTTGCCTTTGCACCTTTTGCTGTGTTATATTGTGATAAGTTGTTTGCATTTAACCCTTTACTGCAACCTTGAAACTGTTATCAAGGTCTTATTGGCAAGACAGAGCACTAATCTCAGTGGGACTAGTGAAACAGGGTTATAGAAAGTAAACCAATATCCCTTCAGTTCTGCTTTGGGGTGGATTTCCCTTTTTATAGCCTGAGAGGTCCCAGGAGCTCCTTTGGAAACCCAGTTTATCACCCTTGCAGCAGTTACAGAGGTGCAACTCACTCCCTTGAGAGCTAATATAGAGTCAACACACCATTTCTGTGGAAAACACTATTCAATGGCTCAGATGCTACAGCTTTTATGCTCCTTACCTCAAAGTCATAGTGTCTAGAAAAGCAGTTCCTCCCCAGCTTATACCAGCTATTAGTTTTACTGTTCTATTATCAGTACTTTACAAAAGTGGGAGCAAAGTACTGAAGCTGTGTTACTTTATTTAAAAAAGTTAAAAAGAATAAGAAATTCTGTCACATACACTGAGAAATGTGACCACGGGCATCAATGCTATTTTTCTTATAAAGAGTTACTAAAAGTTTAAAATGCTCTTTAACAACATTTCACTTCAAAAAATAAAATTATACTATTCTGTCGACTACAATTAAAAGTTAAAAGGTAGCATACAAGTGAAAACAAAAAAACTTGTATAATATAAGTACCTCAAAGTTCCACTCCTGCGGCATGATGTGCAGTACTTGACCAGGCTTTTCTATATTTTAGCACCAGCATTTTTTTCAAGAACATCAAAAAGACCAAAAATAGGACAAGTTTGTACAGCCTTAAACAACAAAAGCACACATGCTGACTGCTGACAACCAAACATAAATGCATACAAATTTACCTTAATTTTTGCCTTGTATTAAAAAAGATGTACCGCTATTTCCATATGAATATATATGTGGTTTCTATATGGTTTCTTAAAATGTTTTTTCAAGGTCAACTTTGACCTTGGGTGCTAACAGTGAAGATCAAGGTCAAATGCTTAGCCAATCTAGGTACTGATGTCCCCCAAGGTCCAGTATATTGCTGTGAGCTTGAAAATGATCCATAAAAAACTGTTTATTCAAATTTGGTGTCACCTTGACCCGGTTTTCACCAAAATTAAATCAGCTTGAGCTGTTATTGATATTAACTATCACAAGAATTTGAACATGATATCTTGAAAACTGTGGACACTAAACTGATAACAAACAGAAAGGCAGAAAAACAAACAAACACAAGTAGCCAATAACATACTCGTGCTCTGTAGCAGATTGGGATCATGCCGTTTTCACTTTTATTTTAATTTGCATTTATATGAAATCTGAATATGGATGCATTCCCATAACTTCACACTCTTCTCTTATCATTAAATAAATAACAAAGTAATAATAAAGTGGTTACAAAAAATATCAGCAAGTAGCCTAGTAACAATTTAAAAAACATGTCATTGTTGTAGTAAGACATTTTTACAATAAAAGTTATGTCTTTGATTAAATTTGTTATTTAATATGTTTTGGGACTTACCAGCTTTGTATTCAGGTAACACTAGCTGTATCGCTACATTCACACATTAAATAATTTCTAAACCATATGCACACTAACATGCTACATACAGAGACAAAAGTCACTGAAAATTGTATGCCAGGCGGCTGACACACAAGTTCACAGAGTCCAGTCGACAAAGCTACAATAGAATGGAACCTAATAACATGAAAACATTTCTAATTTTCTGTATTTTCCTTTTAATACTAGAACCACAAGAACTTAACCACCAGAAGGAGTAGGCTGCAGTAAAGGCAAAGATGTCATTTCTTGGAGAAGTTAAGTGTTAACTTTAATCAAGTTTGTCAGATCTTACTTAAATTTTGAAAAAGTAATATAATTTTCCATTTAATGGAACAAAAATCATACAATGGCTAACACATTTAAATTAGTTAACTATCACAGTAGAAGACCATCATGAAAAGTTATAGCAATTTTAATAACAGGTGCTATTAGTTACACTACAAATCAAAAAAGAAAGTTACCTGTTTTTCAAGTATCTTTATGGCTGCGATATTGCAGCTATACTCTGGGTTCTACATTATGATCAGTCCAGTCTTTTGTGATGATGTAAAAGAAAAATCTTTATAGAACTGTTATGTTATATTTGCAATTTCTGTTGCTCTTGGGCAGTGGCATTGAGTTTTGGCCTTGTGACAAAATGACTTGATATCATTCATGAGAGAAATGTTTGAAATTTTGTAATGTTTGACAAATTACATAAGAGAGTTACATAATTTTTAAAATGTCAAGGAGTCAAAATGACCCCCTGAATGGTTAAATTCTTAAAAATGGTTCCCATCCTCTACGGGGTAAATTTCAGCTTCTTTCCTCGGAGGACAGAGGTTTTTATTTCCAAGATGCAGGACGAAGCGTTATAAAAACAGCTTTGTCCCTGTTGCTGTCACTGAATTAAATAAGAATTATTTTTGTTTTTTGATTTCTAGTATTAAGCCTATTCCAATTTACTGGCTACAGGATTGAGTGCGGTCAATAGAAAAAAGCTTGGGGCTTGGCAATTTGGAGTTAAGCCAATTAAAATGGGAAGCAGGCCAAAGGCAAGCAGCGAGTTCAAATCTGAGAAAGATCAACATGTCACACATCAGGATACTTAAGCAAATGGCTGAAAACCCATTTTCAAAATGAGCTTTCCACTATAACAAACTTCTTCATTGTACTTCTATTCCTGGAGCTCACTCCCTCGCCATCATCATGGAGGATATTTCAGTAGCATAAATATGCCTGGTATTTATGAGGAGCATGGAGAGTGTAAATTTTTTTTGTATTTCGTACAGAAAATGTCATGACATTTAAAAACTACACTGTGCTAAATAACTGAAGCTACACCTGACACTATGGCTCATCATCATCTTTTTCATCATGATTGTCTTCTTCTTCATCATCATCTTCAACTGAACAAACACCAACACTTACAACCCCCTAAACTTTACTCCTGTGCACCGTTGCTTCTGTTTCTTAGTTTACGAATATTTCTAGTTGCTCTATATCTGCTACATTTTAATAAAACATGTTCTGTTTCCCTCTCTTGACAGTTTTCACACTGGCCTGTATTATGTTTTCCTGCAAGCTGCATATTTGAGTTTAATCCTGCCTGACCTTGTCAGGCTTTGGTTGAAAGGACCCAAATGCAAACTCACAGGCAGGATAGAGAAAAAAATAACCTTTTATTCACGTTGAAGGAAGAAAACCTTAAAAACAAACAAACAAACAAACAAAAAACATCCCTTCAGAGAAAACACAGAAGCAAAGGAAAATCCTGTGTAAACATGAAGGCAAACAATCAGAATAAACTAGTGAATAAAGAAACTGAGCCTATATATACACAGAAACACACTAAGGATAATCAAGGAAAGGGAAAAACCCTGGGAAACAAACAACAGCTGAAACTAATCTCAGTTAACGAGACGGGGGAAGTAAAATTAAATACGAGACACAAGAAACAAAGGACACCATGATAAAACAGGAAGTCGCTTTCTAAACGTGGATACAGTTTTTACACTGTCTAAACTCTCTCTAAAATGACGTAAGAGAGGCAGAACTAAACAGAAGAAACCAGGAAAACATGTCCAACATGAACAGAAAACAGAAGACAAGGTAACAAGAACTGAAGGCTACAAATCTTAACAGTAAACAGAGAAATAATGAACTAAGAAACCCAACAATACTAGAGTAAATTAATCTAGAAACTATAAAACAATGACAGACCTACTCTTAATCCAGAAAATATAGTTTTCTCCCTGCTGTTTCTCCATTTTGTCTTGATTCAGTGCGCTTTTTCTAGTGTCTTCCTTTTGTCCTTGTGTCCCATTTAGTTAGTTTTTTTCATTTCCACTTTACTACAGTAAGTGCCAACTCCACCTTGTCATGTTTAATTGCCACCACAGCCAAAGTATTTCATTTCCCTGAATTCCCTGTATTTCATTTTCCTGAGCTTTCTTTACTTCTGATTTTAAACAAACAAATTAATCCATTTTCCTTCACCTTATTCTATAGACACCATGAAATAGTAATAAGAATTGCCTTCTTTTGATAACATAACTCAGCCTTTCCACTTTTATCTTCTCCATTACTTTCCCTAAATGAGAAGTTAAAAGCATTGGTTTGTAACTAGTGGTCTTACTTGGTTTAACTATTGTAATTATTATTGCCTCTTTCTAGCTGAGCAGTAGCCTACCTTCCTGTCATATTCAACTGTAGAAACCTAGAAAAGTATTCTTTCCTTTTTTGCCAAGCTGCTTTAGGATAGCGTAGCATGATCAGTCTTTCCCTGGGGAAGTCATCTGTATGCCTTTAAGTGTAGTTTTTAATTCTAAATCTGTTAACAGAACATAAAACTATCCTGTTCTCCAAAGGTTCCCTGATTTAACAGTTCATGTGATTTCTTTTAGTTCTTTTTCTCTCATGATTACCTTAATCAGTAAAGTTTTAATTTTAATTTTATTAAATTCTTTGGCCAGCATTTCTACAGTCTGTAATCCCAATCTGTAATTGCTGTTGTTACTGACTCCATTCATTCACATTTTATTTATATGATCAATGTCTCCATCATTTCTAATATCATATAGCCCATGCCCAACTTTATGCTTAAATACACCCTGCTGAACCTTCTCAAATTTCCACCTTCCCTTCCTCCCCACTCGTTCAATTTTCATCTGTTAACCCTACTCTACAAATAGTAGCATAGTGGTCAATAGCTGATAGATGTCCTGATATATTTCCCAATTCCCAGCGATGTCTCTTGACACTAAAGTTAAATCCGGCACAGACTCTTTTTTCCAATCATACAAATAGCTTTTTATCTATTAGCTCTTCTTTCACCCCACCATTTTCATCAGTTGTTTCTCCTCCTCGAAGTCTATGTGAACATTGAAATAGTATTATTTTTTCACCATCTTGATGTTTCATGCTTTCCAAAAAATTAAGGTATTTTTCTATATGGATTGTTGAAGTTTATGATGCTGAGTGCCACCACATTTCTGCTCCAAAGTTTTTTCTAGTCCATTTCCTGTACATAATTCCAAATAAATTATATTTTGCTTAATGAATATCACACACCCACCACCAGTAACACTATACCGGATATGTCTCACTTCCATGTACCCATGCATAACAAAATCAAATCTTGTCTTAAGCTGTATTTTTGCGTGTAAATTACATCAAGTTTGTATTTTCTTCCACTAATAAAATGCTTAAAGTCTTGCCCATCAGCAAGCAGACATCTATGATTATTATATACACATCTGACTTGGCTGTTCTGCCTGGGAAATCAGCTCTTTGCTCTCCTCTTCCCATGATGGAATTGTCATTCCCAGCTGGATGGCTACTGATTTCACTATCATCTGGATTCGCTACACTTCACATGTTCACATGCATTGATCACACTAGCAATAAAGATCACCAGCTTCTCAGCATCTGTACATATTAATTTACATTCACTTTTTCCATCTTGTTTATCCTTAAAAGCATCTGAACTGTAAAATATAATTAGTTTCCAGAACTACTGGAAACTAATTATAATAAGCAAACTCGTTGCTTTAGAATAACTGAGCACAGCTTGGTTAAGACAACTAAGTTAGGGGAACTTCATTGTGAGTTGTCCTTGCTTGTTAATTTGTTTTCAGTTTTAATTTTCTGTATTTGAACTTCATATCTATACAGCCACCAAAAGCAACATTATGTTGGTCTCCACAGCTACAGCATTTAGGTCTAATCCACATTTCCCATAGTTATGCTGCATTCTGTTATGAAATCATCACTTTCACCTGCACAGCTCACAATTTCTTATAACTATATTTATTTATTCTCACAATGAAAAATACCATTGGAAAATTAACATCAGCTTAAACAATGGTGTGATTATTATCTCAGCTTTGTTTAATTAACAGTTGTTCCAGAAAAGTTAAAGCAAAACTGATGGTTACAATAACATGTCTGACACCATATCAGGATATATTTGTTTTCTTTAAATTCCTAAGTTCTTTTTCTGTATATTTGTTTTATGAAAACCCTTTAGAATAGACACAAACAAAATTTAAAAAAAAAAAAAAAATACATCATTTATTCCAAACACTTTGCACACAGGGGGACACCGCACCTTACAAATTACTCTGTAGTAATAGAAAAAGAAAATAGAAAATAAAGATTTGACTTCACAGTTGGCAGATATAAGTGAAGTGAGGCTTATAGGAAATTGACACCAATCTAACCAGTGGTGTTATTATTTATTTTTGCTTAAGTTAAAGAAAATCTATATATGAAGATACAGTTTTTCCTTTAAATTCTGAAGTTCTATTCATATATATTTATCATATAAAAGCCCCTATACACATATAGACAAAGACAAAATGCACAATACATCATTTATTTCCTACACCTAGCAAACAGTGGAACTCAGCACCTTGCTAAATGAACAGTTACACTGAAGTAACCAGTGAGGAATATATATATATATATATATATATATATATGATATAAATGTCATTAGGACTAGCAAACAAATTGTCGGCGGTATTGAAAAAAGTAGCTGAAGGTAATGTTGTCTATGTCATCACCTAATGTATTATAAGTGTCACATCAAAAACATATTACTTGGTTATTTAAACTTCACTTTCATCCATTCCCAAGGTTTGTAAAAAATTTAAATTCTAATATATGTAGCTCATTAACAAGAAGTGGATATGCAACATAATTAGAAGTTTTAACATCTCTTTACTTCTCTTCCGGTCTTTTTGAGAATATTTCTTCATCCTCGGTCTCTAATGACCAACACCACAGACTTATGATGAATGAAGTATGTCACTGCTGGTAGTTCTCTACATGCCCAATTTTTCTACCCTCAAACCTTCTCTCTCCTTCTCTCTCTTTCTCTCTCTCTCTCTCTCTCTCTCTCTCTCTCACACACACACACACACACACTCACACTCTTTCTGATGATGAGGGATGAAGTACACCAGTGTTTCTACCACTTTCTGGCTGTGTCACTCATTAGTATCCCCTCCCTACTTTGCGTCTGGATTTTTCTCACAATATGACAGATGGGTCAGACCAGAGCAGCTGTTTGCTAATCATTCTGCCTGTCAATATAATCCAAAATTGCTGCGAGGTGCATACAGCACTGCCTGTGTGTGATGACTGAGGACTTTAAAAATGAGAAATTGAGCATATTAACATGTAAGATCTTAAAAGCCACATGGGTTTCTGGTGATATGAATGCAATTGACAGATTTTTGAACCCAACTATCCTAAAAACATTAATTCTGGTTTATTACAAACTAACATAGATGCCCTTAATTTGACACTTCTGGCTCAAATGGTCATGCATTCTTCATCACCACTGTAGAAATTCTGGGTAGCTTTCTGCAGCTGCAGGCTTCTTGCAGTTCTGAAATAAAAAAATTTCAATATAACTACAAACAAGTCCTAAAAAACATGATGAGGATCTCTTAAGGTTGATGCTCATGTTGAATAGTAAGTGTTGCAGCATCACAGTGCTACTTTTTGTACAATGCATGGGTAAAGCCCCTAAGGGATAAATTTATTTAGAGTGAATCACAGAGTCACACAAACTATTACAGCTAATATACTGTATTTGGCATGACTAGAAACAAAAAATATGCCAAGGCTGTTCTGCATAGATAGGTTGCTCACACGCTATACCCACTTTTAAGGTTTACATTTAGAGAAACTTAAAACATTTAAGAATCAGAGAGAATTTTTGAAACATAATTAGAATGATCTCCAAAGTCTTAATGTTTCATCAATTTTTTTTTTTAAATTAGAAAGTAGGAGGAACATTTTCCTTTGACCCCGCTGTATTTGCCTGATATCCAAAGTTACACTTTTCTGAATAAAGTTTTGCATAAAAATGATTGCGTGTCTGGAAAACTGAATGTTTTCATTGCAAAAATACACAGAGTTTGATCATGTTCTGCAGTCCTGTGTACTTTAATTCAAGGTAAGAAATGATGCAAAAGCCAAATATAAATCACTGAAGATTAATGAGTTTACCCACAATTTGTGAGTATACAGTAGACAACGCTGTACTGCCATAAATCTGCAAGACCTTCAAAAATCAGTCATCAGTCATCCTCAACAAAATGTTACAGGAATATGTGAATAACCATGGCTGTCAAGTGGGGCTCGAATCACAGAAGTTTGGATAAATTAAACCCTTAACACCTCCAAAGACTTAACAGTCATTTCTGACTCTATAAAAATAGCCACGTTAGAACCAGATTTCCACAAATGACCCTCACTGTTCTAGATCGGGGTGGGGAACTCACGGCCTCAATGGCCGGTGTCCTGCATGTTTTCAATATCCCCCTCGTTCAACACACCTGTATTTCCTGAGTCGTTGGGAATCACAATAAAGTTTAGCCTGGTCTCTGAGTCCCGCATTTGGTGCCGCATTGATTAGTTCTTTACCAGGCCTCTGGAGAACTTCAAGACATGTTGGGGAGGTAATTTAGCCATTTAAATCAGCTGTGTTGGATCAAGCACACATCTAAAACCTGCAGGACACCCCTAGCCCACCCCTAGACCCACAATGATTTAGCTTAATGCCATGATCTTGGGTCCTTGTTTTCTTTATTTGGCCTTTAGATTCTTGATGTTATATTCAGAATTTAACATTATATAACAGGTTTGGGGCTTCCTTTAGTTGCTATTTTCCTGCGCTCGCTATATTATGCTCCTGGGTCACTGTTCTAGTGTTTTGTGTGTTTTGATTCTTGTTTATACAGCAGTCTGATGTTAAGTTTGTATTCCTGGTTTTGGTTTTACCTAGTTATTATTCCTTATTCTTTATCTTTGGAATCTCAGGTATTTTTATTTTCTTTATCTAGTTTTAAGATTCCTGTGTTCCTTACTGCAAATGTTACTCCTGCCTCCTCTGTGTCCCTCTGGGTTCTTGTGTAGTCAGCCTTGTCTCTGTGTTTGTTTACTCTGTCTCAGTGTCAAGTCTGTGTTTCTGTTCTTCCTGGTTTTGAAAGTGCCAAGTTTCTTGTGTCCTATGTCTAGTCTCTCATTAGTTAGATTTGCTTTATCTGTGTTTCCCAGATGCCTCCACTCTGCCTTTAACTCTTGTGTGTATTTATGTCCTCAGCTTTCCTCTGAGCCAGGCTATGTGCTTGCTTGTATTAGTGTTTTCTAGTTCCATGTTCCTAGTTCAGCTCACAGCTGAGTTTTGCATTTCCTGACTCCTTGAGCATCACAATAAAGTTTAGCTTGGTCTCTGAATCCTGCATTTGGGTCATCACTGAGCAGTCACACAGCACGTAAATGACACTTAACCTTGATTTCAGCTCTGTTTCCTAAATAAAGTGACCTTTGGAAAGTGGCTTCAGTGTAGTGGTTTACAAATTTGCAGGAACCAGCCATTTTCTAAATCCCGACTGACTTTCAACAAAAGCAGACCTATGAGAAGGCTGAAAGTGTTGGTGGAAGATATTTAAGAGAACCTCCACCAAAGGTCAGAAACTGCACTTTGTCAGCAAGTCAGCCTTTTAACCCTCGAAAGAGTCAACATCAAACCTGCTGAAAGGCAACAGGAGGAACTTCTGCTGCTACAGCAAAATCCAGCTGGTTTGCCCCGAGGAGAGCTGGACCCCACCGGTTACCACACACTGGTCTACTAACCGGACTTTTTTTTTTTTTTTTAAGGAAGCGTTTGTGCATCTATTTCATGTTTAACCTTTTACATGTATTTCTTGATTTTTCTTTTATGTGTTTTGATGTTGTATTTGTGTGTCCTGACACACAAATAAAGGCCAATTAATAGTTTAATTAGCATTAGCAAGTCTGCATGCAAAAGTCTTGAGACTGCTCATAATGTCTACACTGTGCTTATCCCATTATAGAATTTTTGGACTTGCAGTTGCATTTATCCTTTTCATATTTATATTCAGATTTTTTCTGTTCTGCCCAGGCAAACTTTTTCTTTAACTGTCAAGAGTCATAATCATGTTTTCTAGTTTGTAGATATTGTTACTCATCATACTCCATTCTTTGTTGTTGCAAAGATGATGCAATTATCAAATATTATATGTAGTCATATTTATCTGGAGTGTAATAAGTATATTCTGCATTCTTATCATGTATCTTCTGTTTTCCTTAAATTTTCAGCTTTTTTAGTGGTGAAGGAGCCATTCTATATTTTGTTATTTAATAATTCAATCCCATTCACAACAACAGTTAGCTCAAGGTGGTTTATATTGTAATGTAAAAACCTCAACTATTATTTGACCACCTATGAGTGAGCGCTTTGGCAACAGTGGGCGGGAAAAACTCCCTTCCAACAGGAAATAACCTCCGGCAGAACCATGAGAGGGGTGACCATCTGCCGTGACCGATTGGGAGTGAGGGGAGGAAGACAGGATAAAGATACACTGTGGATAATAATGACCTAAGCTTCATGAACTTAATGGGAATGTGCCTTAAAGGGTATTGAGATTGGGCCAAAGTATGCATAACTGGGTTGCCACTGATGGGTCAAGATGGGTCAGTCAATAGACAGACCCCAGTCCCTTTAAGGTTTATTGTAGCAGACAGAAATGACAAAAATAACAGACTTTAATTTAACCAGCAGAAGACTTATCTGCAACAGAAGGGAAGAGTTAGGGACTCCAGAGAGTAGGTAGACAAGTATCCAGAGCAGGCAATCAAAGCCTGGCACACCAAGGAGGATTTCTAAGTAGAAGGAAAGCAAGGCTGGTAAGTACAACAATTAGTACAAACCTTAACTAGTTTAACTTTGACTATTTTGGGGGAGCCTAGGGATACTATTGCATTGACCATAGCAACAATCTGGCAATGAGTGGATGACTGAACCGAAGTTTTAAACTGCAGGTAAGTGGATGATGCATTAGCTGAGGATGAGAGCTCAGCAAAACAACCACACACACCCCTGATATAACAACCATACCACACTTGCAGAGAGAGGAAGATAGGAAACATTTCTACTGACCATACTGAGAAAGATTTTTGGCCATGCACATAAAGCTGAACCATGCTAAAACATATAATACAGCACATGAAAGAGTACAATTACAAACAAACCTTTTGTCTTCAGTTCATGAAAACACATTTTCTTTCTCTGTATCCATCAAACAGTTAAATACATTGCAGTAATTAGTAAGTTGATATATTGCTTTAAAGAGAAGGAAATATAGTATAGTGATAAATGACGTAGAGTGAAAACAGGATAAAAGAAAACAAGGATAAAGGGTCATGTGACGAGCTTGATGGCACAGTGTCCTTCCTGATTTGACTTTTCACTGTAGCTTTCATGACCTCTTTCCCTGGAGATTTACAGGAGAGCTCTCCTGCATTCTTTCATTGTCATCATCTACTTTCTGAGTTATTGGCATAAATCAGATGATTGAATTACCTCTTCACCATGTCATCAAGTTTGCCAAAGGCCTGGTAACAAGCCATTCGTCTGATTCAGGTGTGTTGAACAAGGTTGCATCTAAAAGCTGCAGGACAGTAGCTCTCAAGAACTGAAGTTGGACACCCCTGTTCTAGACGAAGGTTTCTAGTCCAAGTGCAAAACAACATGGTTTAAAACTTGTTATTGTTTTGTTTTGTTTTGTTCAGTATTTTGTATTATGCTTATCTACTGTCTGTGTTAGTACTGAAAATGTGCATGTGAAGACGGATGACGCACTACTGCAGACCAAATCTGCCTATGGGGACAAACAAAGAAACCTGAAATTAAACCTGATATTATTATTTTTGTATTTTTGTTATTATTACATTTGCGGTAGTAATATTGATGCATATAAAACTGATGTTCTGTGTTTTCATCATGTGTTATTGTTTTTACTAAATGAATAATTCCGTCAGGACTTTATTTATTTATTTATTTATTATCAGCTAATGGTAAAAATGTTGATAGCTAACTTTTGCCATTTATCATTTATCAAATGAGTAGAAAAAAAAATCACAGTCAAAATTATGAGCAGTGTACTTTTCCAAGTAATCTTGGGCTCTAACTTTGGAAGCACAAAATGCGTGAAAGTTCATACTGCAGGTCTTAATGCTCATTTCCGTTTTTTTGATCAAATCCGATTTTTTTTGTCTGCTTGTTCACACTACAAATAAAATGCGACAGCAAACGCGCTCTAGTGTGAACGATCAAAGCGGCCCGCATGAGCAAAAGAAGATGTCACACACAACGCGCTCTGTTTGGACCCAGAGCAAACAATATTGTTTGACTGATGGCCCTTAATATAAAGACTTCGGACTTTACGTTTCCCAATTTTTGCTTTAAGTTATTCTGTTATTTACATAATAATGTAAATAACCTAATAATTATCCTTATTGCTGTTTTAGAGAGGAGCGGTGCTTCAAAGGATATTTGCAGATTTCTGTCAGAATCTGCAGATTATACAGTACAAATAAAATGTTCACGTTGTCTTCCCAACAGTTTCACTGACATCTACACTGGATGGCCAGGAAGCGTTCGCGATGTCTTCTCGGGCGCTTCTCCGGCGCTGATAATTGGCGTCTGTCTTGTGTCAGTGACGTAAAAGACGGATTTAATGCGACATGACCGTTCAAACAGCAGTCGCCTTCTAAAACATCAGATATGTATCGGATTCAGTACCACATACGAAAGTGACTCGGATTTGAAAATATCGGATTTGTGCCGTTCACACTGTCATACCATGATCGGATATGGGTCGCATAGGATAAAAAAATCGGATTTGATGCGCTTTCGCCTGCAGTGTGAACGTAGCCTAATGCACAACATGTCGGCCTTTAGCTGGTGTTGGCATATGTAATAACATTTAGAAATGAATCTTTGCAGTAAAGGGTTAAATACTTGGCTCTTTGAGAAACAAATTTTGCCTGATGATGTTTTAACTGGCAAGTCTATGTTTACTGTCTTTTCTTATGGTGTTTATAATCTTTTCATCCCTAAAGGTCAAACAGGAAAAGGGATTAGAAGAATGAGAAAAGATAATTAAAAAAATAAGAAGTGAAAACAAGCAGAGTTGGGGAGGAGAAATAAAGTGAGTGAAAAAGCGAGAATCCAGGAAAGAGGCAGAAAGAGCCAAATTAAATGGATTAGACAGCTCATTCCCCCTTAATTCCCTTATCACCTCCTCCCACAGTGGATTGGGTTGCCACGGCAATGTTTACATGACCCCATATCCTGCTGAAGCCAAAACAGGCATGGCCCACATTATGCTAAATCTCCCGTTTACCTGGAATAATCCTGCCAGACAAACAGTCTGCAGCTTGCTACCTGGAAGTCAACAGGCTGATGGGAGGCCACTGGCTAATGGAGAGGAAGATCCCATCTTCTTTTGTATTACAAGAAAGAACTGGGGGGTGGTTGTCAACATAAGTTATGTCACTCAGTTTTGTGTCTTTGTTCCCAGACTGTCTCTTGCTATGAAAGCTGAATACAGGCTCTAAAAAGAGTGTTTCAAGTAATCCACCTGTTTTTGACCCTCTCCTCTTCTCTGCTGCTTCTAACATTTCTCTCCTATTTTCATCTCTTTTTTTCACTCATCATCTCCCTCTTAATCTGAGGTTAAGTAATATGTTGTCCTGCCCCAAAGCAGGCTTATGAAGGGATCTTTCTGTCCCTCTAAGACCAAACAACTCACCAATTCTCTGCTTCTTCGTTGAGTTTTCCTTTTGGGGTTGGTGCCTTGTTTTTTAGTGACTTTATTTACTAATTAAATTAAGTAAAGTAATTCATTTAGGGAGGGACATTCTGTGCCCTATGGCCCATTGTGTGGTTGGCCCAGAGTTCCCCGAAATTAAATTAAAAGCTTTTGTTGGTTACCTAATCTGGATGGTGCTATCCTCTGTATATATTGCTGTATTCTGTTTTTTTTTCTGTTATTTGTAGCTGTAACAACCCTCCAGCAAACATATCTATCTAAAAACTAAAAAGTGACGTTTTAGCGTACACAGTTGTATTTGTCAAATCAAAATCAAAGTACATATCAATCATTTATACTTTAATTAAATAATAGTTACACTTAAAAAGCAATAAAGAGCTGACCTAGGTTAGTATAGGTGTCCAGTGACTTATTTCTAATTTCAATTAAGCATGAGGAGAATTTAAGGAATAGCTGGTGAGAGACACAGATGCTATTCATCCTTCAAAGAAGTCCTCCCTGTTTACTCAGTGATTGTAATTTTTAAAGGCCGTTTTGTGTCTTTGTTAGTAGGCCACAAGTGGTAATAACACTTCCTGACTTTGAGTCCAGTCTGCTTCTATTTTGCTTCTTTCAGTTGGGTAAATGTTGGTCTTTTTTTCTTTGGGGTGCTGTAAATGCTCTGCCAATATTTATTTTATTTTTCGTTTTCTTTTTACTGGTAATTGCTCACACCTCCAGCTTTCTTTTTCATTTTACAGTTTGGCAACCAGTAACTCACTGCTTCCACCAAATGCTATAAAGTGTATAAATGGTATCATTAATTTTTATGGGAACCTTTAATCGCACCTTATTGCTTTGGGATACACATATGACCCTCAGTCTAATGACTAAACGGACAATCATCTTCAATTTTAGCACCTTAGAAATAATATATTATTAATAAACTGTTCTCGTTATTAATATTTAATGCTGTTAAGTGTTATGTCCCCTAGACACTAAATCAATTTAAAATGTCTTATTTGGACTACTGTGTGCCCAAAAGTACTGTAGTCATATATACTGTCAAGTCCACACAGTCTTGCTACAGTAAGTCTGCCAAGTGTGGACACAACATAGTCAAATAGTGCAGTAAATAAACTCTGATATTGTGTGTAAATCTTTAGGCACCCAATAGATGAATATAAGTTTTTCACCCTACATGAAAAGAATTGCAAAGAACCTGGAATCTGGTAAAAAAAAAAAAAAAAAAAAAAAAAAAAGCATCCTAAACTAGTTTTATTTTGGAAAATGCTCTGAAAAGGAGAGAGCACAGGGGTTGTAGTAATCAGTAACCTTCTTTGATATCTGCAGTCTTCACTGGACTTACTTTACTGACAGTACAGAGTGCAGAAGTGCAAGTATTAAGAAGAAAACCAAGCAACGAGTTTTCGGAAACAAGTAAACCAAAATTGTTTGTTGGCACTGAAAAGGCCAAAATCTTTTCAGATATTTCATAACAATATTCAGTGAAAGATTTTGATTAGCACTGCCCACAGTAACCTTGTATATTAGTATCCTTGAGTAACAGCAGGTGATCACAATTTTCTCATCTCTGAAGTTCTTAATTACTTTGAAATTATGCAACACCAGCTCATACCCTCAGGTCCAGTTTTCTCTCAAGCAAATAATCATCCTTGCTTTTGAATTTAACTAGCATACAGAAGAGATTATTTAGTGCTTTGTGCTTTGAGGGACCTCTTGTTCAGAGTAAGAGGTTTATTTAGCACAAACAATGTAGACAAATAGAAAGAGATGTAAAGGCGGAATTGCAGAGAACAGGGGATATATGGTACATAAAAGCTTTGACAAGCCAATTTAATAATCACAAAACACAATGTTTATTGAAGTACACATAATAACAGTTATACAGCAGCACTGAGGCTGTTGAAGCAATAAAAAGGATCACAAATAAATGACATTTTAAGTTCCCTCCAGGCATACGTGTATTAGTCCGTGGTGTAGCTGGGGTTTATGAGGAGACCACCATGCAAACTACGAACCAACAAAAGGATGCTGGGAAATCTGCCACAGTAAGTCTGATCTGCAGCAGCTTCAACTTGTAACCTAACCTCTACTAATTTTTTTGGTGCCATATCCCCAAAGGGACTTTTAGCATTAAGATGAGTAGCACTCATCTTATCGGTGTGGTGGTGACAGTAGGCAGATATTCCGCTTGGTTTTTAGACCTTATCGTACCAAATGTTGAAATGAAAAGATAATGTCAGCATTACTCAGCATGACTCCTTCTCATTTTCTTTTACTTCTCAGAATAAACAAATTGACCTACAGCATGGCTGTCAAACTCCAGTCCTCGAGGGTTGGTGTCCTGAAACTTTTACATGCGTCCCTGCTACAACGCACCTAAAATTAGTAGGTCATTAGCAAGACTGTATAGAGCTTGACTGCATGCTGTGGTGGCAACCCCGACCCCAGTCAAGTAAATTTAAATAAATGTAAGTAAATGTAAGTGTTTGGAAAAATGCACTTCTAAAGGTACTTTTATTGCACCATGTTAATTCACTCATGAGCTACTGTAACATTAATCAAATGGCTGAATTGGCACCTCAGCATAAGGTCAAGTTCTATAGAGTCTTGCTAATGACCTACTAATTTTAGGTGCATTGTAGCAGGGACAAATTTAAAAGTTTCAGGACACCAGCCTTCGAGGCCTGGAGTTTGGCACACCTGACCTACAGCATAACCATAAAGTAACTGACATATTGGGAACATCATTTAGGGTTAGTGTTTGGAATTTACTCTGATTTCTTAAAAGGATCAGAATAATATTTGTCCCTAATGAATCTAAAATGAAAAATTGAAGTTAAAATTAAAATAACCAATTCTATACTTATTTCTTGGTGCAGGGATGGGAGAACTCCAGGCCTCAAGGGCCAGTGTCCTGCAGGTTTTAGATGTGTCCTTGATCCAACACAGCTGATTGAAATGGCTACATGACCACCTCAACATGTCTTGAAGTTTTCCAGAACTAATCATTTGATTCAGGTGTGTTGACCCAGGGTGATATCTAAAACCTGCAGGACACCGGTGCTTGAGGCCTGGAGTTCCCCACCCTTGTCTTGGTAGCTGATGTTGTCATAGCTGGCATGTCATGGGTCTGATGCCACATGTTGTTGTGTCACTGGCCCCAAAAGGATGACAAAATTGTATTATGTGGAAAAACATGTTGGATCTGGAGAAATGCACAAACCTAAACATTTCTCAGATGCTCTCACACACTTGTCTGGTTATGATTCAAAAGATGTTGAATTTGAGAACGGACTGTCAATGCCTTTCAGTTCTTAGATGCTGCCGCTACAGAATAAGTTTATGAAATGAAAATAGTCAGTGCAAGTCAAACAACTTGTTGCCAGATCCATCCATATTGGATATTTCATGTTAAGAGTATACTATGAAAGGTGCTTACACATACACAGAGGTGCCTTTCATAAAAATCTACAATAAATACCCATATCCATGACATTTCTTTTGCCAGGGAAATACAGACCAAGGTCTGACCAGAACAATTATAGAAAGAGAGTTAGAAAAAGCAAAGCAGATGATGTGATCTAGAAGTGTTTAGAAAATTTATATTCCATGAATCTCTGGAAAATCTTTAAGGAGTTTACCAATTTAACTGTAGTTTTGTTTGCAGAGAATTTTTATAATTCAGTGAATTATTTCAGTTTTGCTATTTCCAAGAGGTTAGAGTTCAAACTGGCTCATGATGTCATCAGGGAGCACGAGGGAGGATGCGAGTGAGTGGAGACTAATGTAAACAGTGTGAGAAAAGAGAGCATAGGTTAGCCATGGCATGCTATGCTTCATGTAAACTCGAAAACTGAAATGAGGGGAAATACAGTTGCCAAAAGGAGAATGGAGTCATGTCTGTCTAAGGATGCAACACAGAAGGAGAAGTGAAAGAGCAACTGGCGTGATGAGAATATTAATTGCACAGCGCTGTGTTTCTTAAAGTCCATTACTGCTGGAGAGCTGTCACAAAACTATTAATGAGAGCATGATGGAGAGAGAGGCTTAGAAAAGGAAAGAAAACTGTACATGCTGAGCAAGGGAATGGGGGGAGGAAGGGGTCATGTTCCGGATTTGCTGCAGTAATATGATCTCGAGGTGGGCATCAAAGAAGGAATCAGACAGCAATTAAAACTAGATTAAAAAAAGAGCTAGAGAGAGTGGGGGAGAGACCAAGAGACAGAGAGCGACAGTCGAGCATGTTTTGGATTTTTAAAAAGAAAACTACAAACCTTTTGCTCAGTGACAGAAAACTAATGTATGGATCCTTAATGCAAATTTGAGCGAATGTGCATGCTGTTTAATGCTAATATATTTGTGCTGGGAGCTTATGTTCAGTAGGTACAAGGTGGTGAGGGACTGCTTATTCCAAAGAACAGGTATAGTAAATAGTTGCTCAAGTAATGTTTATTGCTTGTGATTAAAAAGGCATAACTGTAGACCGCAGCTCAAAAAGAGGACCCAAGCACAGCTATTTTAATAAAAGCAGGAGGAACAGGGATGGGAGCGGGGGGGCTTTATACAAACCAATTAGCCAATATTTTAGCAATAATTTCCTTGATAACTTTGGGTCTTAGCATTTATGTTAAGTATTTATGCTTTCATTCATATCACCCACCTAAACACTACACTCCCTGGTGGTGATTTCAATTCCTGACATTGACAATCTCCCCTAGTCGCAGAAATAATTGCTGCCATGTGCAAAAGCCACTCAAGAAAGGTTTTAGTAACACAGTGAACCCCACGCTTTCAAATGCCCAATCTACAGAGACGTAACGTCATAACCTATAAGACCCAAAGGATCTGCTGCCAACTTCCCAGTGCATAAAGTGACCTACGCAATATTATATCATTGTGGCTAGCTACTGTATAATGCAAGAAGGAAACAAGAAAATGAGAAAGAGGCTGAAACAAAGTTAGCGAAGCAGATAATCACAATGTTGGGATAATGAAGAATGCTAAACAAAAGCAAAAAATGACAGAACTAATAACTTTTAAGGCCAACGAAGTATGTGCAGACTTAATATTAATGAAAATATACAATATAAAGAGTTGTAATGCTTTATTTGCAAATATTTGGCAACCCATTTATTTTCTCTTTGAGCAGCAGGTACATTGACTTCAGGAGTATCAGCACAACACACTTAGTTCTAATTATCAAACAGCAGGTAGAGACAGCTGAACTGATTTCATACATAGACATCCACTGCTGCAGAGGCATTAACACCTCATCACTGTCGACTACAACAATTTATTCACAGGCAAGGAGTTGGAGTAACCAAAATACTTGCTTTAAGTGTGCATCGACGTACAAACTACGTGAAAGAAACACTCTTGTGATGATGCCGGAGCAACTGCAGATTACTTGCAGTTCAGAGAAGCATAATTTCAGCTTGATATACAAGTCAACAGGAGTTAAACACACACAAAAATCTGGCATTAAGAGAGATTATCTTATTAACCTTTATTTAACCAGGAAAATTACTCTTCAGATTTAAAAATGTCTTAGGTAAGGTTGGCCCAGCCACAAAAGGTAGTGATTCAATCAGTAGTGGTTCCATATACAAGTGACGTTGTATGTATTACACACTATAGAGAGTACACAAAATAAGTATGCCCATATAGAGTAAATCAGAGGAAGACTAACAGGCATAAGTCTTGGGAACAAAAACAAAAACAAAAACGTCTCATATATTTGAAGATTGGTAAGTAAGATGGAGCAGAACATGAAAAGCTTTGTAAAGAAAATACCAATGGTAGATTCAACAATTTAATGAAGACTATCCAAACCTGAGCGAGATAAGGGCATTAAGGGTTGAGTCTCTCAGTGCTCAACGATAATCAGTATCCAGTCCATATGAATATCACCATATACCAACCCAGACATATAAGTGGTAGCAATAAGTCTCCTCCTTGCCTCAACAGAATGGCAATATTGGACCTAGAAAATAAAGACCCATTGTATATTAAACACTGAATGCAGCTGACCCAAGCAATGCCAATGACAAAACAGAAAAAAATTAAAGCACAACACCTGAAAAACAATGGAAAAACAACAGAAACAAAACAGCATGACATCCCTCAGAGCAGTAGCAGCTTTAATATTTGAAAAAATTACAAATTGCATTTAATAGAATGCCAATTTAAATTCAAAGCCAAATGCAGAGGAAAGGGCAGCTTAGACGTACCAGGCCTGCTGAGCTACTACACCTAGACAGGAGAGGAGTGCTTCCCGACCCAGCAGCAACAGGTGACACAACATGTCAGTAATTTCTACCATGCAAATGGCTCAAGTGAGAATAGTTTAGATCCAAAACCTACCAACACTGAGAACAGCGCATACCTGAGAGACATCCACAGCTTCTGTGCAACAGGTAGAATGTATAAATCATGTCAGTGGACCTTTATACTTGCAGCCGACCAGGCAGCGAGCGACAAAAGAGACCAGGAAATGCAACCATAAGTGAGCATAAAGAGACAGGTGACAGAGCCTCCTTATATACTGCGCCCCGCTGGCAATAGGTCAGCAGATTCAAAATGGGCAAGATTAGATATAGAGAGCAGCCTTAAATCTTCCTGCTACATTTGCATCCCTCCTATTCATCATTTTCCTGTCTCTGAGACAGGATTGCACTCGCTGCATGTCAAAGCCTTGCTTTCTACTAAGAAGAGAACTATGTTTGTCCAAAAGACATTTTATCAGATAAGTGTTTCCTTCAAAGGTCAGAAACACTGGACATGCCAGTATGTGAAGACTCGGAGCTACGCAAGATTGATTTTAGGAATCACTGCATTGTGTGGTGTCACTTGAAAACTCAATGCAGCGTCACTACAGTCAGTCAGTGTAGCAGAAAACAACAAGAGAAAGCTGATCGCTTGCACTTGGCTCCACTTCCTCTCAAACTCGTCACCATACACACACATCTCACGCTGAACTTCACTCTCTTCTGGGAGTGATTTTGTTCACTACTGTGGTCATCAAAACAGCAACGTTATCTACCTAATGTCACACAACTGAGGACCAGGACTTCTCAGCTCAAGCAGTGCACAAAGGATGCACAAAGCTCATGTTCCCTGGGATTGTGCAGCTAAGCCAATTTATTGCTGTTTGTTTGCATATTCCTCACAAAAGACATTATCTTCAAAAATTCTGCTCTCACTCATTGCAATTGTTTTCAAAACATCCTCAGTTCTAAATAGCCTGGATTTCACCCAATGCGAGAAACATTCATGTGAGAATTGAGTCAGTGTTGACATGATTGGATCATTATGTAGTTTCTGCACATTTGTCAGCTGCACATCCAGCAGCCAAATTCACATTCTACCACATCCCAAACTTATTATGTCAAATTCATATCTGGGGACCGGGAAGGCTACTGAAGTTTGAAATTAAATTAGTTTTGTAACACAGTGGTCCACTGTGGTCATCCTGGTGGAAGTAGCCATTAGAGGCATATTTTTGCACCATAAAGGGGTGCACATGATCACCAAAAGTATTCAGACAGGCTGGGGCATCCAGTTCTTGCATTAAAGGGCATTAAGTATTCCAAAATGCTCGAAGTCTGTAGGCAGTCCAGGTTATAGTTGGATGTCTTAAGCATAAAAAAACCTAGAGAAGTTTAAAAAGCTCCCAGTCTGATCAGAAAATCAATGAAATCACATCCCACACTTCTCCATTTTGATGATTTATGAGAATATTCAGTATAGTTTCTGGTCGGTAATCGCAGGATCATGTGCATACATTAGGCTCTCCTGTTAAATGACTGGCTGGGTAATTGCAAGTATAAGCAGGTGTTTGAAAAAAGTGCTCATTAAGTGTGTGCTTCTCATTCAAAAACGGCCACTTCACCTTTGTACTCCTGGAGAATCTCTGCTCGTGTAACCAGCTATCAGAATCAGTAAGCAGGACTTTCATGTATCATTTAATTTAGCGTAACTTCAGGGAATGGTAAATACTCAGTGATGCGCATCATTCAGCACACCATTGTGAGAATCAGAGTTCAACTAAACACACATTTTCTTAAATTGTACACCATTTTTTAAAATGCTATAAAACTGTGCTGAAAATATAACTTTGTTCAGGAGACAAAGTCATGCACATGCATCTTCTTAGTACAGCGCAAGGAAAACAATGGTGATACGTGTGTGTGTGTGTGTGTGTGTGTGTGTGTGTGTGTGTGTGTGTGTGTGTGTGTGTGTGTCCTGGTCTCTACAGTCACTTCTAAAGATTTTGTCTTTGTATGACTAGCACCTCCCCCCCTCTTTACAATGGGAAGGACACAGTGATGACAGACCTAAGCAATAACTCTACTTTGGAATTCAAAGTGCAGACACTCAGCACTGAAATTATTTCAGTTTAGCAGAGGATTGCGTTCTTCAAATGCTTATTCACCGGCTTCATTGCAGCAGCGCTTATATCAATTGTCTGATGAAGTGCTTTAAGCAGAAAAAAAGACAGTAGGTGGGAGCAGGGTCTGATTTGACTAGCAGTATCATTTAAAATCCCATCCTTCTCGCTGTATTACTATCCTTCACTTGTACATGCATTAATGCTTCCAATGAAGAAATGTTTAACAGTGTCTGCCATTGAGGTTGTCACCCTTAAAAAATACAGCCATTTCTCATTCTTGACCAAACTTAACCTTGTTTTAAATATTAGCAAAACCCCTCGCTGTCTATTGCCATCCTTTCACTAGTGTTTTTCCACTGTTTTCACCTCAGATTTCACCTCTCACCATGAAATTCAGTCTAATAACAGCACATGCTCTCTTGTTAAGCAGCAGGTCTTCTGAACCTGTAAGATTCCCACTAGAAATCCCTTTGTTTTTTAAATAATAGAGAAATTTTTGGGGGGGTTCTTTTCTCATAACAAATTTACTGTGCATATTAGAAACTTTAAAACAATCTGTTTCCTGTAATTTGTTCTATGTGTTCATGTTTAGCATCATTTTTTAAAAAATCCCATACATTCATCATCATGAAATAGCTGACTGAATAGACCAAATCTAAGCTATTTTTTAACTTTCCACAAAGACTGCTTACCTGGATTCCTTCCACATGTTCATATTGTACACTGTTCCATCTGAAACATGCAGGTGTTCTTCTGAGAATAATATACATTAGATTAAATATTATGACAGAGTGGACACATAAAATCTATCTGCAATCTATCAATGATAAGGCTGCAAATCTGTCCTGCCCAGAGGGACGTAACATGCCCTCTAACCATTCCAAATTCATGTTTGAATTCATGTTCATGAATTAATAATATTCTTAAAATATTTCAAAGTTGAAACCATTTGAAACCATGCGTGTCTGCTTCTCCACCTCAACTGGGGAAAAATGCTGTTCAGGTCACAGAGGCTGTTGTAGTCAAATAGTTTATGTGCTGTTGAAGTGTGCTCAGTTGTTTTGAGGGTAATTTCATCATTCAGATTGAATTTTGTTTTGGGGTTTTTTTGCATTACCAGACAGACAGTCTTCTCTACCACTGACATAATATGTAAATGTAAATGTGATGTGTGGTTATGTGCTTTGGCAGAGCGGACAACTTTGTCTGGCTGGGAAAATGAGAGTAAAAGTTCAGGCTGTGCTGGAGAGTAGATACATGCAGTGGAGACTCAAACACAGAGCTGTATTTATGAGGGAACAGATTTATGTAGCACAACCTGCAAGGTGAATATGAATTTGCCTTTAATTCGGGAAATAAAACATGCTGCTCAGGCAAGACATTGTTACCTCCACTCAGGTAACAATTTAAATCAAAAATGTAATTCTGTCTCAGTGCAAGATGCAAGAAGAGAGACTCTGCTATTTTAAATTTCAGTTCCTTGCTAAAACGATTAAAGGGGAGGCAGTTTTCCAGTTTGGAGTGTTTTGAATTACAGCATGTATCTTTAGTGTAATTGTGTCCTTAAATTATTACTCCTAACTGTATCTGCAGTTATTCTGTCTTTTCATTCCATAAATCGGAGATATACGAAACCTTGAACTGCCATTTGATTAGGTTTTTGCCAGGTATTTGAGGCATATGGTAGAATTTTCTTTTTGATCTAGGCATATAAAACATCCCTGCTATGTGAGCTTAATGCCACGTAATGTAGCAACTATATTTAATGAGAAATTTCACCCATTAGGCTTTGGCACAAGGTTTTGCCTCATTTTTTTACTGTTTTGCAAATCAGAACATTTAACATATTCCAAGTCTCAAGTATTTGGCCACAATTCCAATTCAAGTCTCGATCCCCATATGGTTGTAAAGAGTATCTATCATCTGCCATTCGTTCTGCTTGGAAGACTCAACTCCTCCATCTGAGGCATTCGAAGCATGTGGTGCATTGTCATCTTTTGTCTACTGGCATACAGTACCATGAACATTGCATTTTAAATCAAACAGTAAAAATATGTATAATGTGCAAACTTTTGGTTTTAATTCAAGTAATGCATTAACTTTAGAAATCATTAAATACTCACAGATCTACCTGATCGATCAATTTAAATAAGCAATTATAAATATAATCTGGATTGTCATTTTTTTCAGCACACCTGCTGTCGTTGCTTTGTGTTGAGCATCAACTGTCAGTAAATTACTAATGCATATAAAGGTTGTGCTTCTGAAATTATAATAATAATATAATAATATTTTTTAATGTTCAGGCTTGTTTTAGCAATCATACTTGGAAAATCCAACTTTCCAGCAGACAGTGATTTAGCAGAAAGGTGTAGTGTAGTTGTCCAGGTCTGCAGTGAGAAACAATAAAATGCAAAATCTGGCATGAGATCAGGGTGATGCAGTGGTTTGTCACCCCATAGTGAGAAGGTTCTTCTTGTTAGCTGGGGTTTTTCTTTGCATGTGTCTCCACAGTCCAAAGACATACATATGTGGTTCATTATTATTTGGCCCTAGTTGAGCGCATTAGAGTGAATGGTTCTCTGACTGTATTAGCCCTGTGATGGAGTAGCAACCTGTTTAAGGAATATGTACCCTGCCTGACAGCTGGGAAAGGTTTCATTCTATAACAATGATTGGATAAGTGGTTAAGAAAAGATGGAAAGGTGGTCTGAGATCCCCTAGTTAACGGTTAAATTCATAGCTATAATATTCTTATTATAGTAGAGCAATTGTATTATTATTGTAAGCTAAACCCCTAAGCAATATAATCTGGATAGCACAGCATCAGTCAAGAGAAACATTATGCCCCCACCCACCCAGCCTGTCACAGCCACGGGTTTAGCAGCACTGCGCTCCCTTTATAAGCTATTCCTACATGCCAAACATCAGCACTAACATCTTTTATCTTACCGCTGTATAATAAACAATGCAAGTTCAGCATCATCATTCACTCTCCAAGAAGTGTCTCCAGATGTGAAAGGTACGCCAGTGTTTACTCTTGTTTTTATTGCCTCATTTCTTTGCACCCAAGCATGATTTCTTTCTGGGAATCATTGCTGGTGATTGGAAAAGTTGCGTTCCAAGAGCAATTGTTGTCACATTAACTAGAATACCTGTCCTTCCTGGCTTCTTCTGTCTTGTCATAGCTTTATGTTGTCTATGTAGTTGCTTGTCTATGTAGAGTCTTCTGGGTTTTTTGTTTTTGTTTTTTTTACATTTTGCTGATAGTTTCAGTTATTTAAATGTACAAAAAAGTACAAATTTGAAGATAAACTGAAATGAAAATGAATGGTTGAACAAAGCCCGATGAGTGAAAGAAAAAATAATAATTCGAGTCTCTTTACATAATCCACTTGAGATGGGCCAATGCATTTTAGGCAGCAAGTTTCAAGTCAAGTCCTGCAGTGGCCTAATCATTTATTAAATAGAATTAATATATTATTTTGAACTAAAAAAAAAAAAAAGGTTGAGTGCTTTTACACTATAGGGCCTCCATGAATAAATTCCCTGTCTGTTGGTATACTGGTGGTAGAAACAGTGAGCCCACTCCTTAACATTATTAAGAAAATCTTTGCATGCCTGTTGAGTTCTTCCTCATCAGAGGATGCATTCTCCTTGTTGCAGGTTTTGATGCTCTTACTTCTCATTCACTCTGACTGGGGTGATGTCACCACTTTCCAAACTGATTTCTAAACCTGTTCCTTCACTCCATTAATTTTCCTTCAGCTGAAAAGATGCGAAAACTCAAACTTTTCAAGCACCACATTTCTAAATTTGTTTAGATTTTAAAGAAAATACTGGCTCTATGTGAATTGCTACTGAATAACTGCAAGGATTTGTAATGCTACCCATCCATTTTCTTCCATTTATCCATATCGGGATCACAGGGGGTGATGGATCCTATCGCTGGAGGCTAACACATAAAGACAGACAACCAATTACACCTGTGGGTAATTTACGATCACCAATTAACTGTATGTCTTTGGACTGTGGGAGGAACCTGGAGTATCCAATGAGAGAATGCAAACTCCACACAGAAAGGCTCCGGCCAGTTGGTGGAGTTAACACACAACCTTCTTGCTGCGAGGCAGCAGTGCTTAGTAATGCTACCCAATACTACAAGAAACTAATAAAAGTAATTAAAAAAGTCAAAGTAAAGTATTTTATTGTTCTAGTCACTGCATACAAAAGCTACAAATGTCTCAATTACCTGGATAAGATGATGTAACCACTACTGTTAGTCTTGTAATTTGCATTAAAATCATATCTACAGGAAAGAGTTGGATGGTGGATGTGGAAGACATACAGAAATCCTTTTATCTACCATGAGAACACTTATCGGTATTACCATCTTCTGTTCTGTTTAACTGCCCACATTGTAAATGTGCTTAATGATGGTAGTTTAAGTGCCTGAGTCACTTGAGACATTAGTGAAAAATGTTTCAGTGAATGTTTCAACTTTTACTACAACTGTAATAGCATTTTGACAGATACAAAAAACCCTGGACAGCTTTTATTTGGAGGTGTGTGTGTGTGTTTTGTCTTTGGTTACTTGGCTACAGGTAGGTGTTTAGCTTGTAACATACACTTCGTAGTTGGGTCAGTTTGAGGTCAGATCACGTACACGCCATAAAAAAAACATTTAAAAATGTGTCATACACTGTGCTTTAGCTGTCTAAACTGACCACCTTAAACTAAGACATTCAGTTCAATTCAGGTTTTTTTAACAATGCAGAACAATTGCCTCAAGGTCCTTTTTACTGTACGATAAAGACCCTACAGTACTGAGGAGAAAACCACAACAATTAGGGAGGGGCAACCATCTGCTGTCACTAGTTGGGGACTGAGGAGAAAGAAAAGAGAAAAAAGAAAGCACAGATAGACAGGTGGAAACAACAAACACACCAAGTTGGCTGTCAGTCAATCAAAGGGTTAACTAGAGTGGTAGCAATTCATATTATCATCTGTTCCAGTGTATTAATATAATGACCCAGAGTAAACTGACAGGGATTCTCTGCTTACAGACCTGTTTGTGTGGGTGTCTATGCGCCTGTTTTACCTCAGTGTAAATGCCAGCAGCATCAGTCAAATTGAAGGTCAGACTTTTACACTGCCCTTTAGACCCTCATCAGCCTCCGTGTCTGTCTCCATTTCCTCCTTACTCTCTTGTCTGATCTTGGCTTTATCGCTTTTCTTTGTCTTCATTCACGTACTGCTTTTTCACCATTGCTTTTACCCTCTTTTTAAAAAATTCAAAATCTTCTGTGAAAATATAGTCCTTGATACATAAACATTTTACATTAAAGCAAAAACACATATTAATGGGTAGGAAAACTACCATGACCACTGACTTATAATATAAAGCGCCTTGACGCAACTATTGTTGTGATCTGGCGCTATATAAATAAAATTGAATTGAATTGAATTGAATTGAATTGAATTGAATTAATGGAAATGTCATATCTCAAGTGTTAAAATAAACATGACAACTACATTTTTTTCTCAACTTATGATTAGACACCTTAATGTGCTGTCTTCGTAGTGTCTTAATCTAACTCCTCCTTGTTTCAAATACAGCGCCCCCAGCTGTTAAACCTTATCATTACATTAACATCTACATATAGACACACCTATCGCAAGCTTCTCTCCTCCAGGTTTCAATCTTTTCCTAAACAAACTAAATGCCTCCTGCCTTTAACTTTATATTTGACAGACATCAGAGAGGCATTGATCCGTGAGGTACAGCAACAGTCCATGTAACCCATAATGACAAACTATTCCTTTAATATCAGTTCCACATGTCTCAGTTTGCAAATTGCCGTTCAGTTTTGTAAAACGAACCTAAATCCATGTCTTAATCTAACTCCTCGTTGTTTCAGCTGGTGTTTTGTCTGGCAGCTCAGATGAAACAGATGAATGCCCAATAGAGAAGTGGAGGTATTCTTCCCAGATGTCTCTATGTCCAAGTGTTTCCTGGAAGGAGGCATTTAGAAAGAGCAGACAATACCGGCAATCCCACTTTACATAAACCCTTCATCGATCACACTAACCAGCAGTTTAGGTTTCCACCACCCAACCTCCACTCTCCATTTCTCCATCACATTCTGCATACTTGCAATTTTTCCTTGAGGGAATTGTCTTCTGTGTCACTGCATGTCTCTCTCTCTCTCTCTCTCTCTCTCTTTCCAACTATACCTTAATACAGAATCATGAAAATGAATCAAATATAATCTTACCTCTCTTTTGTCCCTATCTTTTGTTGAAATGCAGGGTATAGAGCTATGCAGTATTTTTATTAATATATCTTTACCATATTGAAATTGTCTTTTCATAGTATTGCCATACTATTGTCACAGCAAAGTGAAATGAAGCCAAACTCCATGTTACACTGCAAGATACAAAGTTAGTACAAAATTTTACGGAAAGCCAAAACCAAAAATGAAAGAGGGGACACAATTAACTAACCCAAACGAAGCTCATAAGTGATACATGGAGATGATCGTGTGAGTGCCTTGGCATATGTAACTGCCTCAGGAGATGGATTACTTCATGATAGTCACGGAAGTTGAACATTGGCTACTGAATTGAGTAAATGCTATGTCCTCGCTACACGCTATAACAGTTTACTGCAGAAAGATAATAGTCTAAACAAAGTCCAAACATGCCATAACATTTGGGTGAGACTAGCAGTCAAATGGATAAATAGAAGAAGAAAAAAGAATAATATAAGAAAGGTTATTTCTGTGTTATAAAAAGTACTCGCTAAGACAATCCGTATGTTTAAGTGAAGAAACATTCGCTGGATTTAAAATAATAAATAAATAAAAAAAGGTCCATATCCAGAACTAGGGAGCATCATCTGACAGGAACACAGTCAGATTATGAAGAGGAGAGAAAAGGCATCCGGTTACATAACAAATAAAATGTCATATATTCACAATCTAACCTTTTCCCGCATAAACAAGCACAACCCAAAATAGGACAGAACTGCTGCACCTTGGCTGAAATCTGCTTCTGCATATAGTCAGGACCAAGTACAGTAAAGTATGAGGAGCTTATTAGGAGTAAAAACATACTCTGACACATAGCTCAGCTCAAATTGGTCACTGGTTGATGCAACTGTGCCATTTGGTGACAGTGTTTACTTGTCCACCAATAATTAATCCCCAAAGTTCTTTTTACTATTTAAATTTAGAGTCATCCCTACTGCTTTTTAAGTTATGTGGTGTGGGCAAGAGGAGGACCCAAATGCAGACAAGCAATGAGCCACACTGGCACACTGCAAAATACAAACTGACTTTAATGAACTAATGAACTTGCAAAAGGAAACAATAGCACTGAATACACTGCAGGAGAGACACAGAAAGTAATAAAACATAAACACAAGGGAAAAAATAAAACTTGAACATAAATAGCAAGTCATGCAGGGGTAAGCACATGAACAAGTCGGGCAAACAGGTAGACTGACGACTAACTAGAAACAAGAGAAAGTAAAGATATGATACACGAGATAAACAATGCAGAAATGAACTGAGCACTACCTCTAGTGTTTTGCCTTTCTCACTGCATACTCCTATGGAGGTCTGGTGATTTGTTGGAGGTTTAAAGAGGTCTGACTGTTGGCAGCTGAAGTGAGGCTGTTTGCATACTTGTCTCCCATCATCTCATCACTGCTATAGTGTTTAGGACAGGCTTTCCTTCTCTACCATGCCCAGATTATTCAGCTTTCTACAATGAAGAGTGGAAAATCCTGGTGTGATGCTGCTTAGCTTTGAGCAATTGGAATTAGTTTGCTTTGGCCTATTAAACGTGAAACCAATTACCTGTCTGTGTACTCAGTTTAGAGATTTGTTGAATTTGAACCTATTTTACAGACTTTGTAAATAAATGTGTTTTTCTGTTAATCTCTCTGTAGTCGGACATTCTGTCTTTGGTCAAACACGAACAACAGATGCAGACCAGGAAGCACTGGAGACAAGACACTAAGAAGGCGGCCAAGTGTCTGTACTGCGCTGCTGATTTAAAAACATAGCAAACACAATCTTTAAAATCAACCCTTCTATATAAAAGATAAAAGACCTCTTCACTGTGGTGACAGGTAGAGGGGAGGAAATTTACTTATAAATCTGTAGGACGTACTGACATAGACACATTCTGCTTCATTCTATACATTTTAAGCACTTTATCGGCCCGACATCTGATTTTTAATCACCAAGTCTTTTGAACTTGGTGATTAAAGCCAGAGTACGCAGAGGAAACGCTTATAAGCTCCACACATAAAGGGTCATAGACAGGGTTCAAGATAACAACCTTCTTGCTGTGAGCCAATAGTGCTACACTGCACCACCACTCTCTACAGTATGTCGCCTTACGGAGAGAAATGCATATATTAATTATTATTATAATATGGAAAAATTAGACCGATCACTTCACAGGGTGGCGACAGAGACATGTAAGCTGTTTGTTCTGACAAAGTGGATGTTTTTCTGTCACTTTTTACAGCTGGTTTCAGTTCACTTTTTATTAGTTCAGCAGTTCATTGTTCACTAGGTTTTAGTCATGTATCATCTGCAACACAGGAAGAAACAGACCGGCTTATTCAAACAAAAAACAGAACTCAGAAAAATATGAAGAACTCTACCTGAGACCTGATGAAGCCATTGATAGCCTAAGTGGCTCCATCTCAGTCCAAAACTGAGGTTCCTGTGTTTGGCCATGACAGCTTCCCAAATGAGGTCGGTCATTATATCGGCCCCTTCGCCAGTAATATGAAGTAATTGCCAAGAACCCTGGCATTATTTATGACCAGTATCTGAATCTCTCACTCAACACTTATCCAATCTTTTCACACAGTAATGTGGAATTCTTAGTTTACACTTTCATTTTCTTATATTTGAATTACTGTAACTTATTTTTGATGTCTCAGTCCTCTCAAGTCAATCTTTAAATCGCAGTAGCTAGGCTGGTAACAAAAACCAGCTGAGTTTGAACATCACCCTGTGACAGGGTGTGGTTTTTGGCTCGGCTGCAGGGAGAGGTGGAGCAGAGGGTTCAGGGTTTGGTGCCGGGGGGAAGGTTGGCTGTCGCAGTTGACAGAAGTCATCTAATCACACTTCCTCTGACTTCAGTAAGATGCCGGAGGAGGGAGAGGAGTCTGGAGCTGTGCTGTAGTGAAGAGCACAGAGACAACAAAGAGTGACTGGAAAACTGCTCCGTAAAGAAACTGCAATGTAAATAAAACAAACACAACTAGCAGAGTTCAGTTATCTGATCATGGTCTTTTAACTGTTTAATGTTCTTATTTTAAAAAACAGGTGACAACACTTTTAAGGTTGTAGCTCCTAAACTTTGAAACAGCCGTCCTCAGCCAGTCAGGTCAGCTGAACCTGTAGTTTGTTTTTAAATGATTGCTTAAAACTTCACTGAGGTGAAGAATGAGCTTTAGTCATCAAGTTAATAAAACTGCCCAACACTTGTTTTTATACATTTAAAAAGCTCTATTTTTTCTGCACAACTACAATTTTCAGTCCAGGTGAAAATCTCAATGATCATAGCAGTTTTTCCACAAAATATGTTCAAGGTTAATGCTCCTAATAAAAGCATATTTTTAACATAAGGTTTGTCTTTTGGATACAGATGCTCCATACTGCACAGTAGCACAATGTCTTTTTAAAGCAGAAGTGAATGGTCTATCTGGCAGCTTGAAGCCAGCCGTTATTGTGAAACTTAAAATATACCCACATTGCCAGCATAAAATGAGCACTGTGTATATACAGAAACTGCAGGATGGCTAAAACATCTTGTTCGGAAAAATGCAGAAACTGAATGATTATTTAAAGGCTAGTTGCACAAATGTTTGAGACAGATGCTCATTGGTTGGGGCAGTAACCCACACTCATCAAGTGATGCAATAAACAGCAACACCACTGACAATAGTGGTTCCAAATCACTAGTCAAATTTGTTTTTCATTGTCGTCACCTCACACACACAAACACACAGTCATTTCTGTTCCACATTATGCTGCTCGCAGTCATCAAAATTCAAAGATTGGCTGAAAGCTGAGAATTGCTCTTAATTTCGGGCGAACCCAGTCTACAGATAGAGCCACTTAAAATGGCCTGCTGGTTTGCAACAAACCCAGGTTGATCCTGAACTGATCGCCCTTTAGTCCTTGGCTGTAATCCCACAGAGCCATGACAGGTAACCTGAGGGAGGAAGCCAGAAGGCAGAAAGTGACATACACACAGCCTATTGGTTATTGCTGATCACGGTTTCTGAACATAAAAGCATAAAAAACAGTGCAGTTAACAGTGCAGCTAATATTATATGTTAATTTTTACATGGTCCTGTCAGAGAGAAATGTATTTTAGATATGATTCAAAAGAGTGACCATTTAAATTGCTCAGGAATATTTACATGTATGTGTATATTCTGCTCAAGGTCTGATAGAATCTAAAACACAGCAAAACAGTTATTACTGGCTGTGATAATATGACTATTAGCAGACTGTTTTCAGGGAGCTGACAATGAGTCAGTGTTTTGTCATGTAGGCCTTAGGCCGAACTCTCTTGTGGGAACTGTGTGGGATTATTGTGTTCTTGATTTCTGCATACGCTGTGAGGCCGCAGGATTTATTAAGGTCAAAAGAAAGAATTTGACTTTTGTTGTTCGCTCACTGAGATCTGACTGACTCACATTAATAGTTGCTAACATTAGCACACTCTGTTCCTCTGAGATTCCACATTCAGCTCTGTGCTGTTACATTGAAAACCAGTAGTACTGGAGCCCAGAAATATTTGGGGCTCTGCTCTAAACATTTGGGGTGAGGATTGGGTGAAAGGATGGGCCCAAAGCTTTTGGCATCACATTCTTAACTTTAGGCAATTGACTCGTGCCAATTACTGGCTCATTTCTGGCTTTCAAAATAAGTATGCCTATTTTCAACATTTGATGATGCATTAAACTGCATCATTTTGTATTTAATTCAATACTTTTCTTAAAAATTGTTCTCTTTTGAAAATGGAACAACAATTTTACTGGGTGATTTTCTTGTATTGAGATACAGAGGTTATTAGGGCAAAAATTTTCTGCCTGCTCTACGCGGTCCATTTTTTATCTTTCCCTAATATTTTCAAGTGTTGTGACCCTTGAACTCCCGCTACTGATCAACTTGCAATATTGCATCTGTAAAATAGCCACTAGCTTTAACTCGGTCCCATGTAAGGAGACTTTCACTGTATATTGCATATAAACAAATAGCTTACATTGCATAATATAAGGTATGTCCAGGATGAATTACAGAGTTTGCTGAGCCCTGCTAGCTTTTTCAAATTAATTGCACTTGGAGTCATTAAGTCTTATAAAGGAGTTCGCTGTTGAAAAAAAAATAATTTCCTAAATACAGTTTTCTTTTTTGTAAGATTTATCTGCATCCTTCATTTTTATGAGGTTTCAGTGAGCATTCATTATTGATATTTCTTTACTTCAAAAACATCTGATTAGCAAATAACCTGTATAATAACCTTGACCAAAAAGAAACAGTTTACAAGAATTACAAGCCTCACTGAGTGTGCCCTGTCAGATTTTTAAACAGCCTCCGTCAGAAGATCAGCCAGATGAAAGAAATCAAGTGCCCCTTGTGTCTTTCAAGCATTGAAAATTACTTTGTCACTGATGTGTCTGTCCGTGTGTATAAAGGTTTTGTAATTCTGCCCCTTCTCTCCAATCTAATCTCATGAATGCACATCCAGGATAGAAAGGACACACTTAAAATGCCCCCTATCCATTATGCATGTATTTGTGAGCCTGTATCCACAGCTATGTGATTTTTTTTGTGTGTTTTAGTTCACATATTTAAACACATATAGGTCGGAGGCTATCAGGTTGGGGAGTATTTCTTATGGTAATCGCTCTATTTGCTTTTTGTCAGGCATAGATTCATGTTATACTGCAATATTCCTTTTTTCAAGCTCCAAAGCTCAGCTGTATGGACATTGACTGAACTTGTAACTCTATATGTGAAGCAGATTTTCATAAATTTACGAATTGTATCATTGTGGTTTTATTGAGCACTTACTTGTAACTCACACCACTTAGTTCTAAAACAGCTGCGTTCAGTGCCAGCCATCATAAACCACATTCACTCTGCAAGGAATAAGGTAATCCTCTGCCCAATGCCTACATTTTACTGCAGTTTTGAACTGCTTCTATGTCTGTGGACCAGATTTCCTTTAGTTTGATTGCATACACTTGGGTTTACAATGGCAAAACACGTATTGTCACATCCATGCATTTTCTCAATGGGGATAAGTGGATAAGTGAACTCCACCACATTTATAAGGGTGGAGCTTTCTGTAGTCTTTTCCAGCTGACCTTGGATGAGAGGCAGTGTACACAATGGACATGGACAAGTTGACACTTACTCACTATTTTTTTCTGTCTTTTCTAACATCTTGAAACTGTTTATTAAATCATTAAATTTTTCCAGTATGTCTTGAGGTTGAGTTTTTTTTGGGGGGGAGGGTGCAAAAAAATTGATAATCCCACCAGAATCAACTTTACCAAGTGTTAAGATGAAGAGTTGTGCAGCTTCCTGTTGCCTGGGTCATGATTCTGAGTACTGTGAATGACCTAAAATCTTGCTTTAATCCATCTAAACATTGTAGTTAGATTTTTTTTCTGGAGGTCCACAAGAAAGGTTTGGGACATTATCAGTATACTGCAGTGAATGAAAACTGGAAAGATAAAGTTAAACATGGAAAATATTTAGCACTGTGTAATCTTGCCTGTGTCACTGCTGTGTTTACAGTGGTTTCAGTGAATAACATCTAAATTATATTGTGTTTAAAAAAATCACTTTTCCCTGTAAAATGTACTTCAACACTTTCTTACTGCCCCATCTCCTCTTTCCTCACTTCTCCACTACCCCTTTACCTCCCTTGCTTTCTCATTCTTTTCGCCTCATTCTTTTGCTTGCATTTGTCTTGATTTATAGCTACTAACCACACTCATGCGCTCATGTTGTCTTGAGGCAGAAAGGGGGGATAGTATTTCATCTGGGACATTGGAGGTTTCACAAAACTGGAGTGCATATACAACTGGAGACACACAGAACACAATGTACTCAAGTGCACCTGCTGCTTTAAATGCAGATAAACACATACTGTTACTGCTAATAACCTGTATAGCAATTACAGCTTTGCACTCCCACAGATATACAGGACTGATCATAGTACAGTGCTGCTATGATGCACCCATACAAAACATCATAATAACTGATGAATGGACACTAATACAGTTATAACAATAGAGTAAATTTAAGCCTCATTCACACATGAGAGGAAAACAATGCATGGGTCTCTACTGACTTTGCATTCACTGAAGGTAATTAATTTGATTTGCTGCATAAAACCTGCAGTGTGGTTAGATGCACCACCAACAGGGTAAGGAACACACAGTTCTTATAACTACATGAGTATGAGAAAAATAAAACTATGGGATGATGACATTCATTAAAGCAATTTTCCCTGAAATGCTATGGATAAGATTATTATAGTTTCATGTGCATCAGCAAAGTAGAGTAGATTGCTAATACAGCTAATATTAGCTTTCTAACAGCTAAGGATGCTAAAATAATCCTTTGACATAGTAAAATCTTAGATTTTTAGCCAGTTTGATGCAGTTTTTCTGTGTCAGTATAACAGGCCATGTTACAGTGGGTATGAAGATGGATTGTGGTCGTGTAAAACAGAGAAATGATGAGCAGGGGAAACATGCTGCCGTTGGCCCGGTCTGGTCGGTCTTGCCAGAATGGCAGTCCCAGGGCAGGCACTCTTCTGCCCTCTACTGTCTATGTGCACATTTACTTGCAACACAAAACTTGGTGGAAGACGTGGTGAATTCATACCACCAACATAAAAACAGAACAAAATCTACTAAAATATATACATATATAACTAATAATTAATGTGTCACAAATGTGACCACATCAACCCTTGGTTGCATACTGTGGTACTATTTTCAGCTCCAGTTTTTAAGGTATGACGCATGGTGCTCTTTCTCTATTCTTATGAATGACCTGATAAATTTAAGACAATCAGATTGAAGTAAAAAGAAAAATATTCAGCAACAGCACAAGTACCTGTGCTGTCCTTATAAGCAGTTTCCAGATGTATTGAGTACATACAGTCTACCCTAATTACTGTTAGTGGACTACCTTTTTAAGAAAGGCCAGTTATTTACAAACATTTGCATTTTTTTCTCCTATTTATTGCCTCAACACAGTTCTGGCAATATGAACACAACCTGCAAGTATGTCTTTACTGTTCTTCCATGGATGATCTACACCCACCGTACTCCCCTGCTCTGTTTTGTCCCATTTTGACATTTTTCCACAGAACTGAAAATATGAATACCAGGGAACGCACAGCATGAAGATGTCAGGAGTTTTCCAACATATGCACTCATTATTCTGCATGTGTGTGCGCTGCAGGTGTGCTGCTAACCTGGGAGAGAAGTTTTACTCATGTGATATTTGAATGGCAGGATAAATATTTGAAACAATGAATCTAAAAATAGGAAGACACAGAGACATCTGTTCCTTATTCTGTTATACCAAATGTGTCCTTTCTGCAAAAAGACACATTCAGTAACATGTTTTTTCTACGTGTTGAACTGATAACAGTTCAACATGTCTTTCCTCAAACCCTGCTTTTTGTTTTCACTATGGTGCAACTCATCCCAACTATCTATTTCTGTTTTCATGACCTTAATTTAGTTGACTGTCGGTAAGGTAAAGTCAGCTCTTGTGTTGTTACATGTTGCCTTCAGCTCTCACACAGGTTCATGTCACAGATCATGATCATCTGCTACTTGTGTATTTCACAGATACTGGTGATAATTTGAATGTAAAGATCTGATTCACAGTCTTCTCACAACAACTGATGCTGAGGTATGCCTGCTGCGACTTGAACTCTGGGAAGCACCAATGTGGGAGAGGCGGGTTACAAGTCACTGAATTACAAACACCGAGCAAGCCAGAGTACCCGGACAGAAACCACAGAAACCAGCCGGTGGATTTAAGCCCGGGATGTTCCTGCTGTGAAGCAACAGTGCTGACCACCGCGTCAGCTGTGAATTTGAAAAGGTCTCAGCTATCCTTAGGAGGACAAGGCATTCTAGCATGTTGTCAAAACAGGTGTAAACATTCAGACTGATGACCTTAAAGGGATTTGAGGTTTGCCAATTTAGTGCAAAGGGAAGGAATTTGTAATAAGCCATGGTTTTTGTTTATAGTTTCATCAGTTAGATATAGATGATGATGTAACATGTCAACAGTAAAGTGCGCTGAATAATCTTTTATTTTTTTAATCTTCATGGCACATGGTTGCCTCTGTTTCTTGAGCTTAAGTGGCCTCACTGCTGTAACTGAAGGCCACTTAGAGCACCGTATAAATATTTTGAACTTTTCAGAGCTACCCTCTGCATTTTGGAGCAAGTAAACTAAAACTATTAAAGTGATGGGGGTTGTGACATGAGTCAAAGTACATTTAGACCTTTATTAAATCAGGCTGACTTCATAACAGATAGAGTTCCTGAGGACTCATTCATCAAGCTAAACTAGAAAGGGGATCACCTGTAGTACTTAATTGATTTTTTAACAAGGTTGTGTTCATTTTGTGTTTGACAGGCAGCTCATTAAACACAAGGCACAGCTGACAGTTTTCTGAGGGTGGAATCGTGTTGCGTGGGAGGAACTGTCAGAGGGACTTGACAGCTCAAAGCAACAACAAAGTCAAAGTTTTCAATATGAAGCTGTCATGTTGCCTTTTGGAGTTAATTCTAGCCATGATTGATACGTGCGAGTACGAAGAAAGATCAGTGAGTTTTGTTGACAAAATCAGGTGTGACAAAGCTGCTTTCAGGTGTAACACTTAGACTACTCTGTAGTAGGATATATCATTCAGAAGACACGTGAATGTCATTGTCATACATGGTAACGGCATCGTAACAGGATGCTTGATTTACAGTCTCTCCTACATAATGCTATTGTAGCTTGGTTGACAGAGCAGCTAAAGCTACATGACTTTAAAAAGTGATCCTTCACTAAACCCAATTCCCAAGGTTCTGTTGCCTGATCATTAATCTTTTAAGTAGAGATATATGGCAACAAGGCATAGGCCCATCATGTTTTATTATACCAATGTATAGCCTTGTTTTAGAGCTCAGTATTCTAAAGAGTTTGGACAGATCAGCTCATTAGATAACATTACATTCATAATTTCAGCCAAATTTAAATAAAAATTAAATAAGAGCTTAACATGTCAAGTTAGGAAGATACTAATGATTAGCCCGGATTTAAACTGGTCATCCTAGAATGGTTCTAGTACTGGGTAAAATGTCTGCCATATCACATGTTATCACATGTAGTTTGAATGGGAGGTAAGCACCTTAGCCATTGTATAAAGTGTTTAACAGGTCTTGTTGGAATCTTGTTGGAGCGGAAGTTTCAGTGGAATAATTTCTGTCGCCCTGTGAGAAGCATTAATGAGTTGGTCTGCAGGAAATCCAGTCTCAGATACTCACACTGGGACATTTCATCAAACAAACAGTTAAAGGGCTCCATGAGCACAGAGGTAGTGGAGCTGTTACAGTGTAAAGATTATTAAAAAGTGCAAAGTATCTGCATAGATTTAATGCATCTACTCAGCTCTCTATATGTTTGTATATGTGTACTTGGTGGTTTTTTCCTTTTGTAAAACATACTGTTCAGTGATACAGAAAATAAAACATGAATCTAATTACTTTGGTCCTTATTGAAATATAAAGGTCTCCAAAATGTATTTTTCTGAAGGTTTTTCCCCTTTATTAAATGGAATTGCAACGGTAGACATTTGGGGTAAGAAAGGAAGAAAGTGCCATGCATCATTTGTTCAGATGGCCACAGTTCAAACTGCTAAGCTCCTAAGGGTATTTTAGTTTGTGCAGTATGCTATCCTCACCAGCCACATCCCTGTACTGTAATGCAAGGGATGATTACATACTCTGCAACACATGAATAGCTTTCCTTTTTGTTTATACATTTTGGAATATCCGCTGTGAAGGTTGATGACTTTTTGCTGGATCATGTAATTCAGTCTTTCTGAATTTATTAATGCGAACAAATACATTTCAGATCCTTTTTATGCAACTTTCATTTTAGAATGAGTCATGTGATGTTATTGTAAACTGCCATGTCCAGTGCTGTGATGGAGAATTTGACAGGCGTAACAGCAGTAACTAAAAGAAATAACACTCGGCATCTTGCTGATGCATCACTAAATACAGCGCAAACAGCATTAATGGTTGTGGTGGGGTTGTTTTAGTAAACAAGCTGTATTCATGAGCTTAGAGCCGCAGCTAATGAGTTGTGAATGAAAACATTGTGTGTGGCAGGAGATATCATCTGCATCATCTGAGAACTTCAGATGGCAAATATAACATAACATAACATAGCACCAAAAACATGCAGAGCAGCAGGCAGCGTGCGGTCATGTGACGTAACTGCTCTGTGGAGTGAGAGCTGCAGTTGCTATTATGTAGAACATAACGTTAACTGTTTTATAAGCACTTTTCTACTTTATTGATCTCATTCTTTCTCATCATTGCATGAGCTGGAGAAGGCCAATATAAAGGAAACACAGTTTCTGCGTACACATACAGAAACACAAACAGAGGCAGTGTGGGAGTGAATAGCAAATTTATGCGTGCAACAATAAATCATTGAGAATTGTGAGGTCAATGAGTCGTTAATAAAGAAAAGAGAGATGTGGAAACTGGGAGTGTCGGATTTCTGCTATCTTAAGCATTCATCTGCACTGTCTGTGCACAGAAGATTGGCTTGGATTAAAGTTTAGTTCTTGTGCATGCTCACAGATGACTGAATTTATGATAATAGTGCCTTGTTATTCTGCATGATAGCTGTTGCTTTTAAGCACAATTATCCTGTCGATGAGAATGAAATTAATGCTTCTTTAAAAAACACCATCCACCAACTAAAGACACAGAATTTGTGTCCATAGATTCAGCGTGTGTTTTTGTTTTTAAGACATGATTTGATTGGTTTGGAACTAAACATTGTTTAATATGTATTCACAGATATATATTCCCACTGATGAGGAAAATTGGAGTTTAATAAATGACCATGACTTATTCAAACCCCTGTCTCAACAAAAAAAAGGATTCCTAGTCATTCCTACTGATTTAGAAATTCAGATGGAAAATTACATTAAAAGCACAATCCAATGCAATGACAGAATGTCATAATAAGCTCCCTTTACTGTAGGTGAGGGGTAATTCACTCTTTTATTAAATCACAAAGATCTCATGGTTTGAGGTAATGCCTGTCTCTCTGCCTGTCATATTTGGACGTTTCTGTGACTGAGATGAATTATTTTCATGACCTAAAAATGTCAGCCTATCGCACATTCTGGTTTCTACACATCATGTAAGGCACCCATTGTATTTCTTCTCCAGACAGTAATGTTACTGTAATTGGAACTGTGTGTAGTTTTAGCAGAAGCTGACAAAAAGATTCCCTGGTAGTAACGTCAAGACTTGAATATTCATACAAGGACATTAAATAAGTAGATTATTTTTTTGTCTCTGAATTTTTTAACAGCATTATTGCTGATAAAAGACTAATATCCCACATGCAGTGTCATAGAGGTCAAGGAAAAAACTGTCATCCAGTCTGACATAAGATCAACAAACTTTTCAGGCATAATGTTCAGTTGTAAAATAGGTGAATTTACGTTTTTCTGTACTGGAAAAATTCACAGGCAAAGAGAAGCTTTTATGACCATAACCTTTCTAACCCAGTGCTCTTCTTCATTTAGTGTTTCGTCTATATTTACACCCCCTTCTGACACTCAGACACACACACATGGGATTCACCTACAGATTGACATGCATCAGCAGGCTCTATAGACCACTGACACAGCACACAGATCCAGCTGTTGTACTGCTATCAAAAAGTCCCTAATAACAGCATTTCCAGCTGAAGCTGAATTGATTGAAGCGTTCAGCTAGAAAATAGTTTAGGACCATTTCATCCTGTTCATACACACATATATAAACACTCACAGAGTGCATGTCGTGTACTGGGGTTTGCCTCGGCAGGGAAGCAAACAGCTGCAGTATCGGCACTGCAGGAAACCTCCTTTAATCAAAAGAGGTGTCAAATCATACTCACTGTCAGACCATGGGCATGAAGATGCACCTGGTGTGTGTCTGTGTCCTATTTGTTTGTTTGATAAACAGGGATGGAGATGTCGTGTTTGAAAATGTGCATTCATTAAAATATCTGCAGTTTCATATTCCACCTGCATGCCAAGCAAGATTTTGAGATGGATGATTGTGTCCAGTACTGTTTCGTTTGGATTTCATGAAATTTAGTGAAGCGGTAGAGGAAGAATACTAATTTGTTTTGTTCTTTTACACTGTACAAAACAATATTTTTAAGTTTATGCTAAATGTATGAACATGTATTACAACACAAATGTTAAAAGTGTGGAATCCAGCGCAACTATAGCTGCGGCTGAGAAGCTTTGAGCTCTTGTCTTTATTTTATCTAAAAGTTAGGCAATACAACTTGAGATGAACCACAACAGATGATATATTTCACCATGCCATTACTTATTTAACAAAAATAAACCAAATTCCAGGAGCAGTATGTGAAAAACTTAAGGACACACCATGATTCAATAGATTGTAAAAAAATAAAATAAAATAAACCCTTGTGGAGGAATAGTATAGAATACTCTGGCCCAGGTGCCCTGCACAACAAGCCCAAATAATCATACCTCCACCACTGTGCTTGATAGTTGGTATGTTTGTGCTGATTTGCAGTGTTTTTCTTCGAACATAGCACTGTGCATTACGCTCAGATATCTCAGCCTTTGCTTCCTTTAAGTTTTGTGGTTTGTTCAGGTGTGACCTTGCAAACCGAAGCCATCCCGCCTGTCACAGTCTTCGGGGGCAGACCGTGGGGATGTGGGAGAAAGGACCCAAATGCTGGACTCTGTGCAGTAAATAGTGCGTTTATGTACAGTGAAGTAAATGTAACACACAAAAAAACTCCAGTGCGCTCCCTCAACTCTCGTGTTGTGCCTTTTCCCAAGTGTCTGTACTCCGTGCTCTCTGCTCCCGTGTCTCCACACTCCCTGGGCTTGCTCCCCTTCTGTGTTCCACTCGCCTCCTGGGGAAAAACAACAGACGCAGCCGTCAGGACACTAAACTCCAGCAGGCATACAAACACTAACACTAACGTGGAGTTTAATTTAACAATCCCATGTCGAGGAGCGCTCAGCCACACTGTTAAATAGCTCCCAGACGAGGCTTGATCGCCCGGTGTGTGACGATCTTCAGGTGTGGCCAGCTACCTGGCAGGGCCACACCCACCAGGCCTGAAGGTGCCTGCCCCAGCCGCACACACACACACACACACACACACACCAATAAACACAACTATAGACACAGGAACAGCAGCAAAGTGCAGAAACAAACACATATCATATAAAAAGAGTCCTAACTGCTCATTGACCCTGGGTCGCTCAGACCCAGGTCCCTGACACTGCCATGTTCTTTTATATAGAGACAAGCTGTTCTCCTGCAAACCCTTCTAAGACCTGTAGATTCTGCAGTGTAGTGTTTCAATTTTTGCAGTTTCTCTAAGCATTGCATGGTCTCACCTTGAATTTTAACAGACTCTTATGGCATGTTTTGTAGTTCGTCTATGGTTTCGTTTGCCTAATTTTATTACCTGCTAAGGACCTCAAAGAAAACCCTTTCAACTGAAAGGATGCATAACTGAGATTTTTATTATTAATTTAATGTTAATACAACTAAAAGTAAAAGATTAAGGTGTGTTGCTGTGTTGCAGCTTCCAAACATAAAAAGTTACAGTATCTTCGTTAGATAGTTGTTTATAGCAACAATACACTGTTGAGAGAGTAAAAAAATAAAAACCAAGCGTTTCTTTTTGTTATTTCTCTGTTATCTGTGTGTGTCTGTAAACCAGCTCTGACTCTCCCTCGTTGACGCCTACACAGTGATGAATTTGGCTTCTCATTAAGCTTGCTAAATGTACCTGTTCTAGCTTTTAAATGTGTGAGAGGTTGATGTTGTTTGTAAGTCTGCTGCGAAAGAAATTAATTTAAAAACACACAAATACAGAATATATTTCTTCTTTTTTATTTTCTTGTAAACTTTCTCCACCTTCTGATTCCCTGCAGGTGTAAAGGAATGATTATTACCAATGGCAGGAAATTACTTTCCACAAGGGAGCTGATTGGCCCCCTGCTGAACAGACCCCTTAAATTTTACCATCGAATCACTGAAATTCTTTGACACACCAGTCCGAAAATAGTATTACACTATGGCTGTAGAGATGAAGGTATAGCAATGGAAGTGAGATGCAACTACATATCCTAACCTACAGTTCAGGACAAAATTATTAATTCTCTCATGTTCCTATATTAGCACCAGCGAGTCACATTTTTTAGACGGTTATTTATAACCTATGCACTAATCTAATAAAATTGTATCACGCCTTTACTTTTGATGATGATGATGATGATGTCTACCCACAAATGCAGCTGGCCTCACCCACTGACAGCAGGTACAGGGAGACAACAAAACTAAAATCAAATTCCGGGCTACTCTGGTCAAAGCGATGCATCTGCAAACTATGAAGCAGATCAGATAAGTAGCTGATGTTTGCAGTCATACACTACATGCTTTGCTAAAATAAAATAATGACCAGGCCTGTTTCTTTTACATAACAAGAGATCCATTTAAACTGTGACACACTGGGTAAACTCTGGGGTTTTTTCTATTTAATCCTCTTTTCTTCTTCACCTCTCAAGTAGCTCTTTTGGTGCCTCATCTGTCTGTCACTTGATCTGTCCTCTGCTCTCTCCTCCTGTTCTCTGCTGCTCTAAGGAAGGAAGAAGCAGATGTGGTGAGAATATCAATGAAGTCTGTCACTGTTTTTAAAGTAATGATTAAATCTTAAACTTGTTATTCACCAACTTCATTCATACATACATCAATTTACTTTTGGAATTAGTATTATTTTGTTTCTTGTAAAAACCTGCCTTGATACCCTTTATTTAGGTGTACCTAGCTTTAAGTATGACTGTGTATATGTAATTGCTTTGTAATTTCAAATAAAATACATTAAAATTCCATTTGATTACAGCAGAATTACACTCTTAGTCAAACATTGTATTATAGTGTTTTTGAGATTTCGTCATTTATAAGTGAGAGGTCTTAAAAAGATAGAATTTGCTGCCCAAATGTGAAACAACACATGGTTGATTAATATTTTTATACTCTGTTTTTGATGTAAAATATCCACAAGTACCGACAAATACTTGTGCCCATAGCAATTGTTCACCCCACAAAATAAGAATACTGAAAATTACATTTTCCCTTTAGGTGAGATATTTCCAGGATTCCCATTTGGGGCTCACTGGGACCATTGTTAGAAAAGAGTCATTAGTTTTTGGTCCAGCCAGATTTTCAGGATATTGTGAGGGTTTCAAAGTTTTTCCCAGATGTGATTAAGAATCAATCCACTTGCCTCCATGTGTTTTCCAAATTGAATGAGCCTAGAATATCTCCAAAAGGAGGCCCCCTGCTAAGATGTCCAAATCACCTCAGCTGGCTCCTTTCAGCATGAGTTGTGCTCAGTTTCACTGCAATTGTTCAGCTTTTTTATAAGACACCATACTGGATATACTATATTATTGTTATCACGTTTCTCTACTTGTTGTATTCAGCTCATTCAGTGATGCATATTCAGACAAAACACACAACAACAAATTGTGGTTTGTAATGTGCTCTTTGATTTAATTGCATTAAGTGATTTTGCTTTGTGAAGAATTAATCCTCTTAGAATTAAACCTATCTTGACAATAAATCCCGGCTGGCTGCAGAAAACATGCAAACTTCACAGATAAGGGTTTGCTTGATGCTTTATTAAAATATTCTGCCTACTTACTGGCTGCTCAGACTTCTTTGCTGCAGACTGTTGTGACACATCTGTGATGAGAAGATGGGCAGAGCATTGCATTGCACACCAAACTGATGCCAATTACATCTGCCAAGTGTGAGATGAAGTGAGATAAAGAGCAAGATAAAAAAGGAAGCATATTAAAAGAATTACACATTACAGAGGTGATAACTTTTAGATGGCTTATTATGACACGTGCATCAGGAAGTCTGAAGACCAAAAAAATGCTTTTTAAGTTTTAATGAATGCTTCTGACTACAGCACCTACTCTGTTTATCATAATTAAAACACATAATCGGCTTGTCACATTCAAAACCAGCACTTTTCCAATCTAGTTTTTTTAAATACTTTATCGTATAAGACATAGATTGGCACAAGCCTGTTGTCCATTAGCTATCTCATTTTCTGTTTTTGCTGTATAGCCCAGGGGAAGAAACAATGTTTCCAGGTGCTCAAATATGTAACAGCCCCTCGTTAAAGCTTGCATTTCTGTCGAGGTCACAAGAAACAGAGATAATGTTGTGACTTTTCTAGCTCTAACTTATCTGATAAAGTTTATTTTCCTTTTAAGACATATACGCCTTTTGTCTCTGATGCTTTTGTATCCCTGGGCTGAAAGGAAAACTAACATTTTGCTAGACACGGGAGCCAATAATTGTCCTGTAGAATGTGGCAGTGGATCCCAAAATGCAGACCCAAAGATTTAGTTATGAACAAACATTTAACCTTTATTTAGGTGAGGTTAAAATTCCAAAGGGCAGATGAAAACAAGCCAAAAATCCAACCATGGATTACACTGAGGTGGGCCAACAGCACAAATTGAACACACTATGGGAACAAAGACCTGAGGCAAACTGAGGGATTACACAGATGAGGAAATTAGGAAGGTGTGAGATGCCAGTGTAACAAGACACAGCTGAAAGTAATCAGAGACAATGAGCTAGGGTACGCGAAACTAAATGCCATGGATACAAGACGAGGGATTAACAAAAAAAATCGGGAGAATAAAACATCAAACAAAGAAGAAAAAAATTAACCAAATGTCCAAGAATAATTTTTTTTTTTTTAAGGAGAGTAACTATAAAGAAAACTTTGCTGTAAAAGGTGGTAAAACTTCCATAAACCAGAGAACAATATCACATAAAATAAAGAAGATTTAAAAAAAAACTCAAAGGTGTGAGAACAAAAAACTATGAAGAAAACATAATAAAGAAAACTTCAATGTAGAACTCATACTGCAGGGTCACAGGTGTCCCTGCACAGTTTCCAAGAGTGTCTCATTAGAGCAGATTTTTCAGAGCTCATTCTAAGTGCACTCAACTACACCACCAACACATATTATAGCATCCAATGATAAGTGTTTATTTTTTCTCTTCAATTTGTTTTTAACATTAATTATATCATTTGAGCCTGAAAGAGGTACTGTCATTGGAAACATTATACAACCTGCAAATAAAGTGTATGAAAATAGTTTTCTGTATTATGTAATACATACTGTTTTATGTAATATACAGTATAATATATATGATGTATATGCATATCCAGTTTGAGATGATCTGAGTTTTGTAGCAGGGTGCATTATTCTGCTGGAATCCATCAGATGGATGCACAATGGTCATAAAGGGATGAACAGCCACTGAATGCAACGGCAATTAATTTCATTAATAAATTCATTAATATAAATAAAAATATAGACATATGTGTAATGGAACCTTTCTTCTAAATTTGTATATTTCCTGTAAATCCTGGTCTAGACATAATTAAACAGTCGGCGCCAACAGCCTGACGAACAAGCTTCATCATTTGCATTCTATCCACTCAATTTATGCAAATGTTTTCCTACAAACAGAATTTTATAACAAAACTGTCCAGATTATACTTTATAAATGGAGTAGATTTGTGTAGAAGTTCACATACATTTATACATCTATGGAGATAAAGAAGCAAGTATGATAAAGATTGAGCTTTTGTAATAGTCATATCCCAGAAAAACTCAAATAAAAACTTTAGTATCACTTTATATAAGGAGGAACATATATCGGTGACTTTAGCTGGGTGTCGGACCATGTACAGAAATAAAGCCCATGTTGAACTGGACAGAAGTGGTGTTGCTGAGGCATTTAGCGGACTGCATATTCCCAGGAAATATGGTTTAGTGTTAATTAGATGATGATTTGTGGTCAAATGGCAGTAGGCGTATCATAAATGCAGTTTGGACAAACTATACCAATTATCATTATGTGAAAAATGGATTAGAAATGTCACCAGGCAGTAACACATGCATGTGAGCAATCCAGATGAAATAAGATATGTTTTCTGAGACAGACAACAACAATATGCAGGACAAACTAAAATAAGAAAGCCAAAAGCTTCCACTCGGGCGTAAGGGAAAGGCATCAGGCAAGGAAGCTACTTCAATGTAATTTGAGGGGGGGAAGAAATCCTTCTTGGAGTCATACCTCAGTGAAAAGTGAAACCCACATTGATTTCTTTCAGTGTGATGTATGCCTTTTATAGATGTTATTACCTCTGTTTTTAAATCAGCTTTGTAAATGTTGATGCAAAACTAGGCTTTCTTTCTTCTTCTTTTCTATCAAAACAATGCACTACGTTGAAACTGGGTGCTCCTAATGGTTTCTTCAGAATACTTTCATTGTTATAGGACCAATTACAACACTCATTTTTTAATGAGTTTTTAACTGTTGTTTGCTTTTCCCTGATTGCCTTTACTGGCAAACTAAAATATAACTGAAATCCAGATTACTGGGGAGCATAAATTGCCTTGACAAAAGGAAAGACAAAACTGCACACACACACACACAACTTAAAACAAACTTATGAAGGTTCTTTCGTGGTTGTTAATATAAAACATGTATTTTTATAAATCATGTATTTTTTATTTTTTAAAAGATAAATAATTTTTAAAATAAGTGAAACATCAACTACAAACCAGAAAGTCTAAGTAAATTTTTACCAAATTATTAAGACATATATTTATATATACAGTATAATAACTAAGACTGGCACTTTTTATAAGCAACTCTGTTAGAGGTTGTGTGCTATAAATACTTATTAATGTTGCAATTGATGGTTTATTCATTATTAATTATTTTGTGACTTCATCTAAAAGATTAAAAAAACTAAAAGGCCAGCTGATATTCCCAGCTATCATCTCACTAAAAGTGCAAAGGCCCTATTGTATCTGCTCTGTTTATCATTATTATTATTATTATTATTATTATTATTATTATTATTATTTATCATTATTATTATTATTAGTAGTAGTATTTCGGCAAATGAAATGGCCTTTTGAGGGCCTAAACATGCTCAAAAACTCATGAAATTTTGCACACGCATGAGGTCTGGTGAAAATGTACGTATTTTAATGTCCGCAGACATGGCCAGGGAAAATTGGCTCAGTAGCGCCACCTAGAAAAATGAAAAACGCAAGCCCCCGGTGTGGATATGACCTACAGGAAAGTTGGAACGCATATCTAAAGTGAGGAGACGCGCAAAAAAGTCTATTATGGCCATGTCCTAAACCCAACAGGAAGTCCACCATTTGGACGTGAAGGTGACATTTTGGCTCTAATTTTGCCATTTCCATGCCTCGAACTTTTGCGAACTCCTCCTTGGGGTTTGATTACATAAGCTTCATATTTGGTCAGTGTCAACTACACACCTGGGCCATGTTAAATTGCGGAGCTTTTGAGTTTTCGGGATACGGTGAGGCGGTGGCGCCACGGCGAATTTCAGTGACTCGCCATGAAAATCTTATTGCCTCTCATTCTGTCATACATTGTCCGATCTGGACCAAAGAGCACACATATGATAAGGCTCCACCCCTGAACATATTTCAACTGCCACATTTGACATCAGGGAGAGCGCCACCTAGTGGGAACAGGAAATGTCATGTTTTACACTTTGGGGTACAGTATAGTGCTGGGTGACATCTGCAGCCTCAGATTTCTCCAGGAAAGCCTTAAGGAGTTGGTCTTGGGTTACAGTGAAAACTGTGAGTTTTCACAAAAGGGTGTGACCCCAGCAGCATGGCGAACATTGATGTCTCGCCATGAAGAAACAAATTAGTATAACTCAATGAAATCCAGTCTGATCAGTACCAGACTTTACAGGCGTGATGACAGACCCGCCCTGAACAGATTGATATGCCCATTGTCAGGAATACGCAGAGCGCCACCTAGTGGGAACAGGAAATGTCATGTCTATCACTTTGATATACTGATTTTCACAGATTCATTGTGGCCACCTCAAAAGCGGTGAATATCACCATCAGTCCCTCGTGATGCTTCAGTGAGAAAATTGTGACTTTAAACTGAACGGCGCACCCTGGTGGCAACACGGTTCACCATGAACAATGAAGTGGCTTTTGAGGGGCTTGGAAAGTTTCAAAAGTCTTGAAATTTGGTCCACACCTCCAATGTCATGAAGGTTTTCTTATTGTGTGATCATTTTTATGGAACCTTGCAAAATGGCTCCACAGCGCCCCCTACAAAATTTCAAAACATCAGCCCCTGCTCTGTGTTTTATGTATGAGTCTGAAACCTGGTAAGCTTATAGAACATATCAAGATGTACAAATAAGTCTCTTTGGAGCAATATCCCAAATCCAACAGGAAATCAGCCATTTTAAAATTAATGTGTAATTTTGGCGACATTTTCCCCTCTTTTCAGGCACCGTACTTTGACGAACTCCTCCAAGGGATTTCATCAGATTGACTAGATCTCCAGTGCGTGGCATCTAAAGACCTTTGTGATGTTAAATTGCGAAGCTTTTTACGTTCAGGGAAACGGGGTGGTCATGGCGGCACGTGGAGTTTCATTCACTCGCCAAAAAGCAGTAATCTGCTGTCACTCAAAAACACAATGTCCAATCTCTCCCAAAGGTCGCAGGCGTGATGAGACTCGAGCTCGGAAATGTTTGTTCTGCCATTTGTCAGTAATGGTTACAGCGCCACCTAGTGGGATGACTATAATCACGATTGAATGAGATGAAATGTTAGCTGGTGGTTAAATGCATGGATTCCATCAATGTGACATCAGATCAGACATGCTGGTTTTAGATGTTGGGCGTGGCTCGATGTGCCGGGGTGCGAGGGCCCTCATAACGCTGCTTGCAGCTTTAATTTAATATAATGATGTTTACATTTGTTTGTGACGCTATGTGAAATATTTATTGTTTTTAGAAAACCTTCTTTATGTTCTATTTTAAGTCTGATAATTTACTAATGCTTCATAGTGTGAAGTTACTATAAATTGTTACCAGGTTCTGTGCAGTTAATAGTTTATTTTTCCAAAGTTTTTCTTTTCTTTTCCACAGAACACCGTCCTGATCTGCCCTGTCATCTGTGAAGTCTGTGAACAGATAAATTGTACACCAGGTGAAGAGAACTCCTAATTCTGAGTGTCCTTTCTCCACAACTAGAGCCACCTTACACTGTCCTGAGGCATATTATGTTTTATCACCCGTTTTTACTTTAATGGAACCCATAATTCACAAAATGAACATCATTCTGAACTCTATAATTCTTGAAACTAGTGACTGAGACTCGCTGAAAAGTGTTTACTGAGGTAATGAATCAAGTAAGAGGTGGGTCATTTTCTTACCCTTGCTGGCCAGTAGACACGATGAAGGATTAAGGCACATTTTTCAAACCTGAATATGTCTTATATCTGAGAGCAGTGAAGCCTACAATATGCTGTCAAAGGATAATTTTCAGTTGTCTACAATAGGAGGATTATTTAAAATGACGGTTTGCCTACAAAGCATTTCTATCTCAGGAAAATTGCAGTCTTATGATGAAGTTAATTTAATTCCTCTTGTCAGAACAGTGTTATGCTCTTTTCACTTTTTCTGTAATTGGGATCACAAGAATCAAAGTGGGTTTTATTGCTTGCAGAAATCTTCAGCTGTGCAGTGACTTTGTGCGTGTCCACAGCCTCGACTATTGATTTTTAGAACTTATTCAAAGAGGGGAAAGATTTAGATTTCTTGTAGCCTATTGCTTTGCTAATGATGGAAGCCTTGATAACTACACGTGTTGTCCAATCATGGCATAATTACCAAGCACACTCTCGTTTCAATTTGTTCAATAGCCCAGCAACAACCAAACAGCTTGGAGGTTTGAGAAAATAACTTGCACTCTTAACTACAAAGTCCTTCTTAATGTTACACTCTAGACTTGAATTCCTTGCTTGCTGTAGTACTTTAGAGCGAAACAAAATACAGTAAGACAGTTAACCTTTAAGAATAGACATCATGAAACACTAATGCGCTAATTAAACTTATGAAGGTGGGCCATATGCTTCCCATTTAGAAATGTTTCTGCTCTATGCGAGTGCGTAAAGTCTCTAAAACTCAATTCGCTGAGTTAAGAAGCAAATTTGTTTCTTTCCACACTTTTTAACACTCATAATAAACATCCAGACTCACTCATATCATTTAGCAAATTATTGAAATTGAAATACCACTGCTCTGCTTGTTTTCTGGAAAAATAATACATGAAATGGTAAAGGTTACTTTCCAGTGCTCTGAACCAGCTGAGCGGTTTAGAAAATGGATGGATGCTAAAGGTTACTAAGTGCTGGGGAAATTAGTTTATTAATGTCAGAGACAGAGGGAGAAGGGAAGTCATTAAGGAGAGAGAGGGTGGTATTTTCAGCTTTGTGTGTCTTTGTGAGGGTAATATTGACTGACGGCGCATTGATTTACTTAAGTGCAATACGTCATGTGGCTGAAATCAATCACGGAAACCGTGGGTGATCTCATACACACCATGTTTAACATCACACAAATGTTGGCTCAGTGTGTGGCACTGATTCTGCCATGGTCCTGTGGCGCTAAGTGGTTTTGACAAAGTGTTTTCTTTTTGACACTGTGGGGAGCGTTAAGTTTTCAGATGCTGAAATAGTTTCATTGCCAAATAGAGGCAGTTACAGACAGCGGTGAGCAGTTTTGGTAGGCTTGTCTGTCTGTTTCACACACATGTGAAGTGCACTTGCCTCTAAGGTAAACGCACACACATAAACACCTGGGCAGGTTGGAGTGGATCGCTAGGCAACATGTAAAAGGTCTTGAATCCTTCAGGCGTAAGAGCAAAGTCAGAAACTGAAAGAGGAACAAAACAGGAGTCACGCTGCTACACAGTGTCTAAACATGGTTGTTTATTTTATATGTTTAAGACAATAAGGTCAGAATATTTTCACCATCTGTCATTTCCTTACATGGGGTGCACAGCAGAAAAGTGTTTCCTTTACAATAAATGCATTTGCATTAGTATGTGGTTTAGCTATATCCTGCAGGAGGCAGGATACATGATGATGATTCTCTGTGTATTATCTGCACTATTTACCAATCTCACTGACATTTTAAAAAGAGCTAAGTGTCAAATGAGGCTAATGTCCGGTTCTACTCTGTCTTTTCTCATGGACGACCTCTGCTGAAAAACGTCAACAAAGGTAGAGTGAAATAATTTTAACTCTGTTTTTTCATCTCTATAAAGTGATTTCATGTGTGTGTGTTTTTTGTCTCTATGATACTCATGATCCTTCAGTTTTTTAAAGAGTGCCTTTCTTGTGAGTTTTAACTGGTAAATTATAACATGGAGCTAAACTAGCTTGTTGCTGATCTTCAGCTGTAAATTTGTGCTAGTTAAAAGGCTTGCAGCTGGCTTCACACAAGAACAATTTCATATTTCAATCCTATTTTTTATGTCTGTGATATTTTCTCACTAAAGCGTTTCCCTTGCTGGAAAAAAATTATATTAATTGGTCCTTTTATTTGAAAAAAAAAAAAACACCTGCTGATTAATTATCAATATCACTTTTGTGTTATACACAACTGTGTGAATCACAGAATCACAGCAGAGTAACAACTGCGGAAAACATGCTCATGCCATAAATTCGGTAAATTATTTGGTCTTATTTTTCCTGTTGATATTTTGAGTTATCTCAAAACTTCAAGAATCACAGAATTTAGACTTACTGACTAAATCAAAATTTTAAGACATCTAAACCAAACTTTTGAGAAAATAACCTGACATTTTGACTTACGAATGGCAGCATATTTCCTTTCAGATATAAGGTTGTGCTGCATATTTCACTTTGTGATATGATTTTGGGGAAAAAAAATACTCTTTTTGGTGTGAAGTTTGTATTAGTTTCCAATTTAGTATACAATGTACACACACTTAGTCAGCTCAAATAACAGCAGATGCCAGGAAAACATTCCTTTTCTCCTGTCACTTTAAAGGTAATACTTTGTTGTGAGTCCGAGTTGTCTCATTTTCTTATCTGTAGTCAGAGGAAACACTGGGAGTGCTAAAGGGCCCTGTTCAAAAAGCTATTTTACTTTCATATCCTCATCAGTGACTTCTGGGGATGCATTATTAAAAAAAGAAAGTACAAAATAGAATAAACCTAGGTACCACTGCACCAGTTGCCTGCTGGATGCTGAAAAGCTGGGCATCAGCCTTTTGTGGACATAGTTACATTCATCTTTAGAATTAATATTTTTATTTTGAACCTTCCAAAACTAGAATGAACTACCAAAGGTTATAGTTTTATATACTCTTGCTATACTAGAAGTCATTATGTAAAGTGGTTTACATATTTGCCTAACGAAAGATCGAAAGAATGAGACACAGATCCCTCGGAGGCTGTGTCAGGAAGGGCATCCTGTGTACAAATCTCCCAAAATCTCCCCAGTCAGACATGTGGCGCTACCTGCTGTGCCAATCCCAGTAATGGAGCAGCTGAAAGTATTTTTACTTTGTTGTTATACAAGTCAGATAAATGCAAAAAAGATACTGATATTGATAGTGGAGATGACGATTATTGGATAATATAAACGAAAAGTTATTTGTAAAGATGGGAATTAGACCTGGGACTCAGAAACTATAGGTAGACCAGATCTAAAGCCCTCAAGGTGTGAGCCTCAAAGTTTTAAATATCCACCCAAAAAAACCTAAATTCAGCCTGTAACTGCTCCATAACTGCCAGTGCCTCAGGCTACAGATAAGTGACACTTGGTGAAAGTGTTTACATACAAGTCTCCATGTTCCATCATTAGGCCAGAACGAGTCATGAAAAACCTTCAGCAATATATCTGTAAATATTTTTTAGTTTAAATTTTTTCTCTTTCTTTTACTTAAATATAAACACATAAAAAGTTTCATTTAGACTATAATCGGCTTTTTTTAAAAGGTGTGTGAATGCAGAACGTCAGGCAGGAGAAGTTGCAGTTTACCTTCATATTTAAAATAATTCCAACCAGTTTGAGTCTAAAAGCACAAATAAAAAAGTTACATTGGCACTGTTGGGAAAAGCTTTGTACTAGTTAACATTCCACAACACATGAAAAAGTCTAACGAGTCAGGAAGAAGTGCCTTCTGTCACTAATAAAAGAGTAACAGCTTAACCTCCACCAGGTTTCTGTTTATGGCTAAATGGGGTTAGGATATGTCCAGTGTCTCAATTGATGAGGTCTGCATACATGCAAGTAATCCTTATGGGCCAAAAGGCTCAGGCTTCAGGAAGCTTTAAACACTGTTAAAACCTTTGGTTTATGAAGACAGCTAATCACAAGAAAAGATGTCTCACAGGGAGACTGATTTATGAAGACGAGGAGCTGAAACTGCTTATTTCAGACTGTGGTTGACTTGAGAAACTACACCGAGGTTCATTACAAATGCATTTTAGATTGCAAATAATGCAAAGCTATTAATGTAGAGTATTAATTAATTTTTAAATTGAATTTAATACATTTAAAGTCCAGTTTAATGTTGAATAGCCTTAAAAGCTGATGCTCTCTGTAGTCTCAAAGTTTGGAATAATGTAAAACAGATCTTGAGTCATACTTTGTCCTTCTTCTGCCTCTCCAACAATTTTCATAACATCATCACATGTCGCTTATGCATAATTCTGCTGCACAAACAGTGTATTATTTATCTTTTCATACATCTAGACCAATTTTAGAGGTACACAGCTAATGAGTATATTTTTTGATTGTTCTGTATGACTTTAAAAAGAAGATAATTTGCACTTAAGAGCTAAATCAACATATAAGACAGGCCTATGAGCTTCTGCATCCACAGTACCTTAAAACCTTAGTAGTTCCCTTCAGTGAGTAAGAGTATTACAATGAATAAAAACAAAGATTAAAGAAAATGAATGTGAAAAACAAGACCAATGTCAGTCCCGTACTTATAGTTACCTTCAGTTTAATCAGTTAAAAACCTCATTTCTCTAACGGTGCTGATTATCCAGCCTTACTGAGACTCTACCCTGCAATCAAAGCATTGTCTCCCTATGATCTCTCCAATCAGATTTCATGCACTTTCAAATTATGCAAACTAGCTTTCTCATTGAGGGGCCAATATAAACAAATTACTCCCTGTTAACCATTCAACTGCTGCAATGATATTACACAAAGTCACGCACCACACAAAGAAATCCATCAAACATGTCAAAGACTTTAAAAGTGACTTGAAAAGTTTGACACTTGCTTGTTCATGGACAGGAATATATTGCTGTTAAAAGTTTTGACTTAGTTTCCACAGTTAAAAAACAAAGAATTCTGGAAACATCCAAAGAAACTTCTAACAACTGTTGGCCGTGTGTATCCTCTGTGTTTTACCAACACCCATTTTCTACTAGATGGTTTTTAAAATGTTTCTTTTGTTTGTAAATAACCTAAAGAGCACTCTGTCATACCACATTCATTGGCTACCAGACAAACCTCAAGCCCTGTTTCTACATATCAAGTGTCTGACTGCGCAATAACTTTTATTAAAATTAATGTTATTAAAAACTCTCAATGACTGTTTCAGCAGTCTGCAAGCGGAGCAAAGACAGAAGGAGGGTAGGTAACACTGTTGTTAGAACAGGATGACTTTGTCCTGCGGTCAAAGCGACACCCTGATTAACAGTTAACCTTTCACACTGAACCAAAGTCAAACAGCCAAATATAGCGTGATTGTGTGAGGCAGACCTGTTGCCAGACAGATTTGAAAACACCCAGGTTCCATTTAAACTCTGAGCCAGGGTGAGGCAGAAAGGTCACAGCACACACCGAAAGACACACCGACACATGCAGTCACACATATAGCCATGAATCTAAGCAAACGGAAGAGTGGTTTTGCCACATTTTAGAAAACTGTGGATTTAAAAAAGGTCAAATAGACAAAGTCTTGTTCAGTGGTATGGCTGTAAGTGACAGGAGAGAGAGACCACACCTACTACTGTACTAATGTACTCCAAAAAGGAGAAAATTGTGGAAAATGTTTAATTTTTATGTGATTTAATTCAAGAAAGGGCAATCTTTGTGTATTCTTTATTTATTAAACTTAAAGTGAAATATCTCATGCCTATTTTTGGTTTAATTTCATCATTCATGGCTTTTAGCTCTATTTAATCAAAAATACAGGATTGATGGAATTATTAGAATATTTCATTTGGAGTTTTTCACAGTATAGTTTAGCACAGTCAGGCACAACCACGGGGAAGGCTGCTGACTTGACATTTGATGACCACCAACATCCTCCATGAGGAGGGTAAGACACTGAGCAGCCAGGCTTTTCAGCAATGACCTTCAGAGTGATGTATCAAAGCATCTTCAGGGAAAGTGGGCTAGAATGGAAAGGTGCACAAGCAACAGGGATGACCACAGGCTTAAAAGGATTGTCAGGAAAGGTCAGTTCAAGAAGGGAGTGGATTGCGGCTGGTGTCAGAGTACCACACACAGATTTTGTAAGGAAAGGGGCTATAACTGTTGCATTCCTAATATGAAGCCACTGCTGTGCCAGAGACAACATCAGAAGCATCTTACCTGGGCTAAGGAGAAAAAGAACTGGACTGTTGCTCTGTGGTCCAAAGTCTTCTTTTCACATCAAAGTAAATTTTGCATTTCATTTGGAAATCAATGTCCTAGAGTCTGCAGGGAGTATGGAGATGCAGAGAATCCAAGGTGTTTGAAGTTCAGTGTGAAGTTTCGGCAGTCTGTGATGATTTGGGAAGCCGTGTCATCTGCTGGTTTTGGTGGTGATTGGTACACTGGGTCTGATCAAGTCCAGAGTCAACGCAGTCTCTACCAGGAGATTTCAGAGCACTTCCCGCTCCCATCTGCTGAAAGCTTTATGGAGATGCTGATTGTTTCTTGGCACCTGCCAAAACTAATACCGAATGATTTGCCACAGACCTCCACCACACAAAGGATCTATAGAACAATCCAGCAACACTCAAACCATTTCTGTATTGTAAATCCTTTTTTGATTTATCTTATTATGTTCCAATAATTTACTATACACCATATCATTGTGCTGCAATCTCCATATACAAGCTGTGATCTATGGAATATTATCTAACAGGCAGAGATTTCTTCCAGTCCTCCAGTGGACCATTAAGCTGCTGGAAAAGACAACAGTCATGATGTGATGTTTAGAATTTTTTATATCCAGATGGAGACACAGCTGGCTCCTTCATAAAAGCATTATCAAGCAAATTTTATCAGTGCTGCTTGGCAAATTATGAAGAAATCTTGTATGCTTAAAAAAAACAAACATGTTCTAATTGACAGCAAGACCTTCGGGAATTTCCTTTCATGCCCGAGGGTCTCGCCTCTCTGACAATATCTGGGTTGGATATTAGAATAACAGCATTGCATGATAAAAAATGTTTTATTCTATGTAGACTTTTTTGAAGTCACTCACTCTACTAAACTCTAAACTGTTTTTATTTTTAAAAAATGTACAATGTTTAGGTGTTGTGATTGGTTTCGGGCTATAGAGTATCACAGCAGAATAGCCCTTTATGCTTAAAGTTTAAGAGGCTATGATTTGAGCCTTTTGTTTCTCACTAATTCCCTGCATTTCTGCATTGCACCCATACAATTTATGGATGAAATTAGGACTTAGCTCTCCATCGTCTTACCCAAACACTGTTGCTTTAGGCTCCAGAAAAACCCTGTTAGGTTTTGTATTGTGATTGTCATTTATGCTTAGAAATATCTACCCATATATGCTTAGAGGTGTATAATCGATTGTGTAGTGATAGGATGTGTGATCTTTAGTAGGCTGTAAAAGGCTTTGTGTGCATTCCAGAGCTCTCTGACTTTCACACCCACATTTTAGGAGCATGGGAGAGGTCGTACCTTGTCTTATTGTTTTATGTTTTATTTAACTGTTTTAGTCTAAGTGCCTTTTGTTTAGATGGACGGCTCTGGGGAGTCTTCCTGGGGTCACAGTTTGACCCCCCCCCACCCCCACACACACACACACACACACACACGGTATTCTTTGTTCACATGTATACCTGTGTAAGATGTCATATGTTAATGAACCTATGCATATTCATGTAACCACAATAAAAGAGCAGTGTTACGGGAGAGCGGACGAGAGCAACTGGGGTCAAGCGAAGGAACGGCGTTTGTTCAGTTCTCTCCCGCGCACGTAAAACATAAAGAACTTGCCTACTCGTGTCTTGCTTGCTGTGTAATTAAATTGTCTTCAACGTTCCAGCGAATAGGTTCAAGCTACAAACCTATCAAACCCAACATGAACCGAAAATATTGATGTTGAGGCTTCATAAAGCAAAGTCTTTGGCAATCTCGATCTTCTATACAAAGCGTATAGTTACTCTAATGGAAGGTTAGCTTGTTTTTGATAAAAAAGTAAGAAGCATAAAACTTGGATAAACACTGAACATCAACCATTCTTCAGTTTCCAGCCATCTGCCTGTGCTAACATTGCCATTTAGGCTACAGGAGTCAAACTTTATTCAATTATGCCAGTATGGACTGGCCACTACATACTTTTAATTGCAGCTGCAGACATTTGAATAAACTTTCCAAGGCAAGCACTGGGAAATATCAGTGACTAACCAAAAAGCCACTTGGTTAAAAGTCACAGAACCTAGCTAGGATGCACTTATAGATATTAGCTTAAAGGGTTGATTTTGTTTACAAATAAAAAATAATTATCAGTTTTAACCCTGTAAAGATAATAATAACAAGCAAGGTAATTATTAATGTCTGATGTAGTCATGAAATATTCGTGCTGCTATTCCAGCAAAAATGTACAAAAAAATGTTTGACTGATAAAACCAAAACCATGAATAACAACCTGGATTATTGTCACTGTGATTCTCCACTTGCCCACTCATCCACCAAAGAGCTATATGAATGGCTTTTGATGGATTTGCAGCATTGCTTGGATCCGTTTGTGCTACATAATTATGTACTCGCTCATCATAATTATCTCTGTTGCTAAAACAACAGCAGAACACCTGCATCATATTAAAGGCCATAAACAAAAGAATGTTGCTCTTTTTTGGAAAAAATTTTCTTTAGAATTTGTCTCACTGAATAAATAAGAGCTGTAAATCTGTCCAAACATGATGTCATTTAGAGCACACTTAGGCTTTAATTTGCACACATGCAAAATTCTAATATTCAGCTATAACTGAGTTAAACTCAGAGATTTTTTTTTCTGCTCCTCAGTCGCACCAACGAGACAACTTAATACCATCATACCTGCAAAGCACATGTTACAGTTGAGAAAATCATATCAGCTCCATATCTGATGGCATATACTGCAGTCACAGTAGTATTTTAAACTATGAAGGTGGAGCAGAAATCTCAAAACCGTTCTCTAAATGAGACATCAGGCAGTTAATTTGAGCTAATTATAATTACCTGGCATCACAGCCATGTCACGCCACAGTTTAATTACCACACTAAAAACTCAATGGTCTTGAAGTGCGCAGTTGTAGGGTTGTTATGGTGTCTTTGTGCTCATTTGTGCCTGTTCATATGTGACAATTTGAAAGTATGGACATCCCTGCCTTCTAGTGCGCGACTTTTTATGTTATGACTTCAGCAAGCGGAAGTATGGCAACATTTTCATGTTCTCCGCAGTCAGAACAATTTGACCATCACTTTCGTTCTTGGCACTGCCCACCTGCCTCTCCAAATCTCTCTCTCCTTTAATCTACTGTATCTCTGGTCTGTCTGTGTGCAAATGTGGCTAGGTGGTTCTTTGTCTCCACTAATCACTCACCTGCTACATTTAAAACCCAGCTCATCCATTTACAGAATTCCATGTCACATCAATCCGTCAGTTTGCCTTTAAAACTCTGAATCATAAGCCTGTCTGCCTGCTCTCTCCACTGCTTGTAGACCTCTGGACCCATTCTCCCTCCTTTGCATATTCTAAAGTTTTCTAATAAACCCATAACCTGTATCCAGTGTTGATCCTTGCATCAGATTCCTCCAGTTCTGGTTTGAACAGGAAATTTCAAAACCAATTCAGTGATGCAAACATTCTAAAAGTACAGAACTGTGATAGGGGCTGACTGAGCTGGGTCTAGTAGTGTCGTGATACGAGAAGATGTGTTTTTTAGGTGACTATTGACCTGCATGTCAATCCTATAACGTGCTAAGTTGAAAGAAAGACCATCTATACAGATTGTCTTCGATGTTCAAATACCCTAACCTGAGTGACCTAACCAGAGGTGATCAGGCCCTGGTTTGTGTCCAAGCAGCATGCTACACCATGCTTCCCCTCTCTTGATCCACAGCCCCGGGGAAGCTCTCTTTGCAGCTTCACTAATATTTCACTGATGTTTCTGGTGGCTCTCCTCTCCTGCAGTCCTTTGGTGCCAAGAAACCTAAGACTGCCTGGGGAATCCCCTGCAGCCCACCTCAGTGGTTCAAAGAAACCCTTCCACCCATTCCCCCTGCAGGCGTCAACAAACTCCTGATATTTTGCCTTCTCTTAAAACAAGAAAGTGCTGTTCCAAGAGCAACACTTGCTTGGAAGAGATAAATGTTAAAACATAGTCCGGCTTAAGTGTTGTTATGGCGATGAAACTTCAATCGTTTCCCTAAGTCCACCTGTAGGTACCAAACACGAGCCAAGTCTAGTAAGCCTGTTGAGGTCTTCAGCTGGTCTGGAGGCTTGGCTCATGCCGGATTAAGGCAATATTTTCCCTTGCAAGGAGCTGGGGTTTGGCACACTTATAATGTTTATAACATTCACAACTTTGAGTTACCATTGAATTGACCTTTTATCTCTTTGTCTTGTGAGACTTTTTCCATTATAGTCTAAGTCAGAAAAGGATAATATAAAACAATTCTTCACAAACTTCCCATTGATAGAAAGTCCAAGATCAAAAGAGGTTGTGAGATTCCCCTGTAAGTAGAAATAAACTATAATAATTTGGTAATTTTGAGCTTCTGTGATTCCCAATGTGAGCGGCACAAGAGGAGCTGGTGATTCTGCTGATTCTAGTGTCCTCCCGACAACTCATTTACCCACTGCTGATGAGGAGACACCTTTGTATTTCACACTTAATATGCATCTAATCGCATCCTAATTCCCCTGCAGTGACTGTCTGCAGATACAACGGTTTTTAAATCCATCTCGCCCACCTTCTGATTTATGCTAGGCTGATGAAATAGGTTCATTTCTATGTTTTGTTTTTTTAAAAGAGACAATTTCTAACTAAACCTATCAGCTTGAGAAGACTATTGGCACAGAACAGGGCAGTATTAAGTGAGTCCACCTTTTCATTATGCCTCTCGTGGCCCTTTCTTTTCTCTCTGTCTTTCTGGCTTCTTTTCTTGTGCTTGCTTTCTCTTTGTTTGACAAGTGAACACTGTGAAGTGAAAGTGACGTTTCAGTTCAGTTCATTCAAGTTGTGCCGGCCACTGGCCATTTCAGACCAGTGGCTCGGGTTTGGTTTGACTGAGAGGTGTGACTGGAAAATCCCTAATGGGGCCACTAGAAGTCACTGGGGAAAAGCAAAAGAGATGTGGGTTGTGGTGTGTGCGTCTTTGAGTGGGTAGAAAAGAAAGAAGGAGAAACACAGAAAAACTGAAGTAAAGTTCAGTTTTCCTGACTACATTTTCTTATAAGAAACACACACAAAAATGTTGGTTTGGCAGCAGAAGAAGAAACTGTCTTGACTGATGTAACTACAAAAAAAGTTTCCCTTGCCAAAACTAGCAAACAATTCAAGTTTTCCCTCCAAATGAAAAATAAATTTAATAAATACATTTGGCAAAAGGAAAAGGACCTTTATGTTTTAATCCACTGCTGTTATGTAAATATACAAGTTGGCTCATCAGCTTGAAAGCTGGTGAATTTTCAAGTTGAAAAAGAAATAGCAGTTGCTTAATTACAAGAGTTCCTCAAAGAAAAATAAGACATTACAATTAATTTAGAAGAATATTGGCACAGAACGGGGCATTCAAGGACATCTTTATCAGTCCACACAGATCTGTTGTTTCCTTCTGCTTCAATTCTTGGCTGATAAAATCCACATTTCATTGTGGATTTTCTTCTTCTTTCATAACTTAGAATAACATACACTCCTGGGCTCATAGCACCAAAACACAGTACAGAAAATACTAACATTTTAGCTTTGGGTCTTGAAATAACATGAAGAAGAAGCACAAAGCATAGCTTGGGAATTAGTAGGGCCTGAATTTAGAGTACAGAAAAAACTACCTCTTTTCTTTAAATCTCTTACTTCATGATGCCTTCATGCAGGTGTGTGTGCATGTGTGTGTTTGTCAGAGCTCAGCAATAATCCACTTTATCAACCACGCAAAATTAGACAGGACATTCAATCACTGAACACGCACAACATTATCTGGTGTTAGAACACCAGCTGTTTTCTTTTCACGTTGGTAAACTTATTATTGTGAGGTGACACTCTTGTGCGCGCACACACACACACACCTATGCAGACAAAAAACATACATACCATTAAAGTATTCCTCATGAACTATTGATGTCCACAGTTATCCCAGACACTGCTGCTGACTTGTGTCTGTAGCAGAGAGAGATTTCTAAACTTACAGCTAAAAAAGCATGGTTGGTAAACTAAATTTTCTTGCACACTGTTTTAAATACACACACACACACACACACACACACACACACGGCATTAAAGTGATTAGAGACCATCTGTTACCGTTTCCCTGACTGATTTAAAGACGAAGAATTGTATGAATACACACAAACACATTCACATGCAAACACAGGAAACTGAAAAACAACTCATAGGGGATTTCCTAGTTTATGAGTTGAGTTATTGAACAATTCGAAATATATGTGACTGAATATATTAACTGTCTGCTTGCCTTGTATATACGATACATTTTGTCCCAGGGTATGCCAGTACACTATTTGTCAGCTGAGGCACAGAAGGGCAATAAAGAAACAGTATGGGACTTCAGGGATATCATAAAGAATCAAAGTTTGCCTAAATGTAAAGAAAAACAGGCAAAAAAGAGAAATAAACAGATTTTTACCTCACAGCATAACTCAGAATGAACCTACAGTTGATTTTTATACCACATATACATTTTCAGTGGCAGCAAAAAGTAAACTTAGTATCAATACTCTGGAAAATATTCAATAATCTGTATAATTTTTGATATCACAAGGGGAAAAAATCAGAAAGCATTAAAAAAATATATCAAATGTATATCATGGAACAACAATATTTTTAGGTTCTCTGAAGTAATGCTGTGAGCTGGTATGTTTGGTTGTTACTGTTTCTCTCTAGTTGCCAGTAGGGTTTTTTATGCTTCAGTCTGCGACTTTAAAAGAAATGTAACATTTTATAGACACAAATAATCCTGATAGATTAACAGAATCTATTAGTGTGGTGGACAAATGCCTCTGATTAACATTTAAAGACAGCTAATGTGGCTAAATCTAATGTGTGCATCTTTCCAGTTCAATATTTGCAATATTACTGTTTAATATTTCAGGACCTTTTGCAAACTCTCGTATTTCCTCTTGTTGAGTGCTGTGAACATCAACTTTGTATGCTCTTAATGAGGGGAGGGGCTCTGTGCCTGTGTCTATGAGTCGTCCCATATGGTGTTTGTCAGTTGGAGGAGGCAAAGACAGCACTTCTGTCTCAGGGATATCTAATCCCATAGTTGTTTTTAGTATCAATTAGTATCTGAGTATCAGTTTTATTAATCCTACTCAGCTCACAGATTGTGTATCTGAGTACAGAGGGATGCAACAAACACCAATCATTCGAGCTATGATAGGACATCTAGGAATAAACTCAAGAATATTCAGCGTGTGTAGAGCTGAGTGTTGACAGTCGGTGTGAAGGGACAATCTCCACCAAACCAGAGTGGGCTTGTCAAAGTTGAAGAGTGTAACTTGAATAACTGAAAAGGACATTTGGGATTTGGTAGAATTATTTCAGAAACAATATGCCAGATTAATCATAATGAAGTATCAGTGCTTTTACTTCACTGAAGTATCTGAAAGCTTACCGTGTGTGTTAAGGACTGCCTTGTGCCAAAGAAATAAAGAGAAGAAATCGCTCTATTTATTCAGTGAAGATGGCTGACAGGGAGACATACTGCCCAAAGCTTAAAGGATATACAGTAGCTTTTGTCCTTACACTTCACCGACCTCGTCTGAGCAACACTACACTAACTTTATGATACTTTCCATTTTCACACTCAGTTAAACTCTTTCCACGGTTTCTGTATTTATAGCTGCGTTCTGGCAAAGGCACAATGAAAAACATCCATGTATGGATCATTAATCAAGAGCTGAGATGTAAAACCTTATTCTCTTTGAAACAAATAACAAAAATTTTGCCCGGTGTGGTGGAATAATCTCATTTGTTTCCAACATAAAGCTATTTGCTTGAGAATTTCTTTAAGCATGGCGTCACTTTTTTTTAAGTTAGTACGTTGATCGGTTTTGAAAGGTGGAACCTTTTCTTTTTATGACTACTATGCTGTGTGTTTGTCAGAAAGACACGTTATTACCGCTCTGCATCCCTGTTCTCCACCTCCCATCTTGTTCCATCTTTGCACCTTTATTTTACAAAAAGGGAGTTCATCTGTATGCAGAGAGGTAGGCCCTCGCAACCAATAAACCATAAATTGAAATGTCATTTTATATTCATCAGACAGAGATGGGTTTTGTGTAGTGTGTGTGTGTGTTTGGATGATACATAGGTAGTTGTGTGTCCTTTTACTGCATCTATTTTTCTCACGACAAATGAGCATTGACAGTATAAGCTCCTATATGAGGCATTTAAATACTTACATATTATCCGGCATAGATGTGTGTGCTACAGGAAGTTCACATTCAAATTATAAAAAAATTAATTTTCAGGAAGTAAAAGATGAATGGAAAACCATCTGTGTTTATGTCTTAATCAAGTCCAGGACATGGCCAAAGAACTTTTCAGCATCCCCTCATCTGGTCCTGCCTTCAGTTAGTAAACAGTTAGTGCCTAGCGATCGTTTATAGAAGATCAGATCTTCCTCTAATGGAAAAAACACAGAGAGAAGACTAATATTACATTTAATAAATTAATTTATATATATCTAACATCCCTAAAAACGTCAGCCAGTCAAGTCCAGCTTTAGATATCGACCTTTGAGCTTTAGTTTTAACTTGCACAGTTTATTGAGATACAGCAGCAAATTGCTACTTCCAACTACCCTGTACCATCTTTTTGCACTTTTTGACAGTTCTTTTCTTGAAATACTCTCCTGGTGCAGTAAAACTAATTTACTGTAGGAAAACATTGTCAACATGCCAGCTATTACTAATACCACCGCAATTTCATGGGAATTTGCAAGCATTCAATTGGAAATACAAAAATGCTTATTTTATTCTTGGTCCTAATTAGTTACATGGTTGGAATTGCAGCTAATAGAACGTAAACAAATGGATCAGTTTGTGTTGTGTGTTGTTGCGCTAATTGTCAAGAACTATATTCACTCAAAAAATACATTTTAGTTTGATGTGAAGTGATTTCCACATCTTCTTCATTAGACTGTGGAATTCACATGATTAACATTTAATTTGTTTTGGGGGTTTTAAAAATATATTTATCACCTGTAACTTTTATGTGAGCGCACACAGAGCCAGAAACAGAAAGTATGAGTAAACCCTTCACATGAACATGCAGAAATTACTTTTCAGGAGACACAATTGTAATTTATAATATAAGCATACATTTATTATGGAAACAGCTGATGTAGGATATGTTACACAGCAGGTATGGTCATTCAGATCTATGGGCTGTCCTTTCAAAGAGAGCATTTATACGAGTTGGCATTTGATGTGATTATCCTGCCCTCCTAATAAAAATGCTTTCTGCTCTTTGTCTTCAGTGTGTTTTTCTGGCTTCTGTGGTTTGGATACAAAAGTAAATACTGGACTGGAAACATCAGAGCAATACTCTGAGGCAGAATCCATTATCACAACACAGAGTGGGGTCTTACATCCTAGAGTTTAGTCAAAAAATGCAGATGTAAAATGGAATGTAAAATCATCTGTTTTATTTGGTCATGGTAAAAATGGTAAATGGCCTGTATTTATATAGCGCTTTACTAGTCCCTAAGGACCCCAAAGCACACACATCCAGTCATCCACCTATTCACACACACATTCACACACTGGTGATGGCAAGCTACATTGTAGCCACAGCCACCCTGGGGCGCACTGACAGAGGCGAGGCTGCCGGACACCGGCGCCACCGGGCCCTCTGACCACCACCAGTAGGCAATGGGTGAAGTGTCTTGCCCAAGGACACAACGACCGAGACTGTCCGAGCCGGGGCTCGAACCGGCAACCTTCCGATTACAAGGCGAACTCCCAACTCTTGATCGCGATCGTCATCACCTTAAGTTTTCCATCATTTAGAGAACTATTTATATATTATGAGAATTGATACCATCTGTGCCAAATAAAACTACACTGATTGAAAACTGATTTTAAAATTGTAACACCAGAACACATTACTGTGTGGACAAACTATTTTTCTTGCTCTGATGTGCTTAATCTGCTTTACTACCAAGTTTGGATACAAAAGTTGAGTGGAATCCATTTTTTTATATTTTCTTGCATTAATCTCACCTGCGAACTAGCATGTCTCTGTGCGAAACCTGTAAGTTTAGGCATCAAAAGAAATTGGTTCGGTTTAGAAATAGATTATTTTTTTGGTTAAAATGTGCACGTTCACACCTCTGACCTTGCACACTGGAGAATGACCCTAAAGGGTACACACAGCCTTTTCAAACGTGACGCCCGAAGGGCTTGACCAAGCGTAAAAATGTGATGAGTTGGGATTGAGATTGAGCTCGTTATCCAGACAAACATAATGCCCCTCCAACACACACACAAACACACACACACACATACACACACAGTCTGAGTCGCACCTTGAAGGTCAGCGGGTCATTTTAACCACTGAGAGGATAATGAGAAATCAACACTGAAACAAATCATCACTGCTTCCAACCTGCAAGCCTCATTATGAATGTTTGTGTGTGTTTGTGTGGAAGTGAAAGTGTGTGAGAAGCACAGTAATGATTTGGCGACCTTGAGTTGCTCAGCAAGATATAAGGCAGTCGAACTGCAGCTGGACTATCATTATGCTCTTTGGGTGGTCACAGCATAGGAATAGGCAACTATCAAAGTTAGGAACAGTCTAATTTATACATATTTGACACTATAGAGTGATACAGATTGTATATCACCACATGCTATACACTCTATAGTTGTGTGTTTCACACAACCTATATTTAAGTGTGATCAAGTGTTAATATCTAGTTGATATATACTTAAAAGTTTTTATTTTATTTATATTTTTATTATTTTGTTTCTTTCTTGTATTATTTATTTATTCTAATAAACACTTCAAAAGCCAAGCACTGACACCCATGTTATAATTTGAAAAAAAAAAGAGTGCATCCTCACAGCATCTCTTGGATTCAAAGCTAAAAATACAGGAGGGGGTTTTTTCTATTTCTGTACACAAATCAGGAAAGGCCAAGGTTAGTTGAGGATCACTCTAAAGCTCCTTTAAGTCAATGAGGATAAGATCTTTACTCACTGTTACCAACTAGAGAGGTGCTGTTCCACTCTGAGATAGTCAAAAAAAAATTAAAATAAGTAGTAACTGTTATTTGAAAAAAAATAAATAATTAAAAATATGTTTTTTGGAAAAACCTTAATCAAATTTTTGTTTTAGAAAGTAAAGATCTGAGTGCTTTACACACACTGATCTGCCTCAATTCATGCAGTGTGATGATTTTATCATGCGTTAACACCACAGCCTCAAAAACTTCTAAAATACATAGTTTCTATCCATCTGTATCACACATACACACACATCTCTCTCCACACTTGGTTATCCACTCAGTGACCTTGTTACAGCCTTGTTAATAGAAATAATAATTGCTCCCGAGTCTAATCTCAGCATTCCTCTGGGATTATGGGATTTAATTTAGCCTGGCTTCTCAATCTTGACTTTCTAAATGGGAGATTGTTCGAAATAATGAGATATGCTATAAGCCATCATATGTTAATTATTTAAATCTCACACGGGTTAACAGTCTGAGGCTATGATAACAGTGCCTGTTTGTGTGTTTAATGAGATAAAGGAATCCATAGCACAACCAACTAAATGTCTTAATTAGTCCTGTGTCTTAAGGGATTAGTGATATCCAGCGCAATGTAACTTACACTGCAATGACATGTTGTTATGATGTCATAATTATTCACAGTAATGCCAATCAAACTGTAGGGGGGGGTTAACCACCATATGGAAAGGTTGGGTGAAAACAGGTGCAAAATTATTTGCTGTGTTTTAGGTTTTATGTACTTGTCTGTCAAATTCAGTAAAGATGCCCATTTTGTTAATTTTGTTCCTATACCTGCTGCTGTTCTCTGGATTTTACAGCTGAAGGGTGTGCTTTCTATCCTTGGAAGAGAAGAAACCCATCATTTGAAGACACAGTAACTGTATGTATTGAGTAATTTTAAATTATTTTAAATATATATTTACTCCATCTTCTTAATCTTAAACACATTTTTAAAGCAAAGCAAATCTACAGGTCAGTTGAACCTATTCTTGTCATGTCTGTGTGTAGGCAGGCAGGAAGAGAGGACCCAAAATGCAGGACTCACGGAGGCGGAAGTAACTCAAAGCACATAGCTTTATTGCTGGCATGAAACAGAACAGGAAAAACACTAACTAAACTGGAAGAACAGAATAACTAGGGAGGTTGGCAGGCTGGCAAACGGAACACACAGAGGAAGCGAGGGTGAACAGACGTTAACGACGCAACACCGAGTAGGGGAAGACACAGACACTAAATACAAGAGGTGAACGGAGCGAAGAGGAAACAGCTGGGAGACACGGCTGATGCTGATTACACTGACGAGACAGGGAGAGCACAAAGCTGAACGCACTGACATAGGACACAGACCTACAAAATAAAACAGGAAGCACACGACAGACAGAGACACAGACGCAGACTCATAAGCAAGCATAATGACATCATGGACAGACAGAGGGACATACGAACAGAGAAGACTAAGCACAGGCAACCTAAACTAAACATGAGGGCAAGATAACAAAACCTAAATCAGAAATACTCATCATCGTCATCATCATCATCGTCATCATCATCATCGTCATCATCATCATCGGATAGCTAAAGGAATTTATAATCAAAACAGTATCACCAGAGAATAAGAACCAATCCATAATGCAAAAATAAACTAAAACATAAGAAACTCAAAATGCTGGGTCGAACCAACCCAGAACCGTGACAATTCTCTGATATAACCAAGAGCAACAATGTCAAACCCATTTTAGGTCTTCGGCCACACACAGCCCACTTTCATATTATTGAGCAAAATGTATTATTGTAGCAAAGCTGCACATATAATCAATAGTACATATCAGTGGCTCTAGTAAATGCAGGAAATCTGTCAGCACAAATAAATAAATGTGCAAATTTTCAGAAAATGTTATCGTGTCCAGTGTAGTTATAGAAGATTGTGGGAGAAAAAAAATTCTGTGACTTAATTGTTGTTTTTTATCTAATAATTACTTTGCTCAGGTATGAATGGCAAGAATAATAATAATAATAATAATAATAATAATAACTTTGTTTGAAAGCACTTTATAAATAAAGTGCTGAACAGCTATTTGAAGATAAAAAGATAAATATATAAAAGCAATACAGGAAAAAAAATGATGGAAGTGTTTAGGAAATGTTGTAAAGCCTATAAAAATACAGTTAAAAGCCCTTCGCGTCTTCCAAAGTGACCCAGTGGTCCCTGAGAATTGTGAGATAAAAAAAAGTTAGAAAATTAATTTTGTTGCCATGTTTATAAAAAGAAACATGAACCATATCGTTTTTAGAAACTACCCTAAATAAAACAAATTTTTACTTTAAGCCTCAAGTCACAGCCCTACAACTCTTTACATTATATCAAATTTATGGAGGTGTACAGGACATTTATTATAACTGGGCAGTATTTATTTACTGATCATAAAGCAGATCTGTTTTTCAGAGCATGAATAGTGTCTCTGTGCCAAGAGTTGCATCAGACACTCCCCAGTCGTATTGTAAAGGGTAGCTGTGAGATGTAAATTGGCTAACATAGTCTAATGGAAATATTTCCCTCTAGAAAAGTGTTGCTTCTTCCTTCTTTGTCTTTTACCAACTGGCCTTTAAGGCAAGACACTAATCTTTGTGTCTGTATTTTCTGCAATGAATCAAGCAATACTTTTCGAGCAAGCTCTAGGGTTGTTATCTGCGAGAGCTAATAAATGAAAGTTATTGTGAACTAAAATCACAAAGATAGAGTGGTAATATTTGCAATAAGCAAACAAACATAAAAAAAAATATAAATATAAAATATAAATAAACCAATTAATAATGATATGATGGGCACGGTACTGCCTGTTACGTCTTTTACATTAATAAAATCTAATGGTTGTCATGGTACTAATCAAGCCAGATAGAGCGAAGGTGGAAGACTTCTGACACCGACTGAAATCTGTGGTACTTGAGTTGCAAACTCCATTTCCTCCTGAATCATTTTGAATATCGTTCCTTTTTCTTTTGTATCAAAGCCAACAATGGCAGTTTAATTAGTCCCAGAGCTGGCCAACTCTCCCAATCACCATCAGCCTGTACTCGCTCCACTCTCCATCTCTCTGACTCTGTGTTTCTTCCCATATCTCTGCCTGTCTCATCTGTCCTGTTACAACACAATAAGTCTGTGAACTTGGCAGTCAGATCCACTTTTATGCTCATTTCATCATGCGGTCTCTCATTCTTTTGCCACATATCTACTCGGAGAGGGAGAGCACTGATACAGAGAGAGCTATGGTGAGCACAACCTATTCTAGCACTGAGACAAATTAACTGCCATTGTTGGCTTTGATACTGGGGTGAAGGGAAATGATGTTGAAAGGGATTCAGGGGGAATGGAGCTTGAGAATAAGGAACTGTAAGCACAGTAGGAGGGTGAAGGGAGGGAGACGGATAGACAGCTTCAAAGCAAATACCGGGGTCTGTCTCATTCCTGTAGTTTTTCTTATGATCCAAGTTGTTCTTCCACTTTCTTTCTGAGCATACAGCGGTGGCAGAACCTTATTAGATCCCAAACCTTGCATTCAGAAATATAGACTCTGTCAACATGTAGCTCTGTGCTGACTGTAATTATAATTCTAATTCTGTTCCTTTCTCTTTTTTTTACCGCAAGCAATTCAACAAACCCCCAGGCATGTGTAGAAACACTATTACTTCATTGTTAGACATTGGTACGACCATTTAAAAACTCATTGTATTCGGAGTTGCAACTACAGTATATTAGGTAATTATGCACTTTTGAAGAAAGTTGGTTTAATGTAAGGACAAACAGTTTTGTAAAGAACACCACAGACATCACAATCCTACAGTGAAAGCATGTGTTTTATCTGAGCTGGATAACCTGAACCCTGTGTGAAACTTAATGTTACACCTATATTATTTTTACCCTAACTTTAATATTTCTCAAATGTTAACATGGTTGGTGCAGAAAGCAGGATTTTGTAGCAGATAAAACTTTTAAAGGACAAATGGCTAAAAGCTAAAATAGTTTATTGTCATCAGTTAAGGTGATCAGTTCAGGGTGTCAAGAGATCCAAATGATCCACAATGGCAGACTGCATAATAGACAATGTTGCCATGGGGAACTAAGTCTGTGAGTGACACTTTTGCAAGTTTAGTACAAATCAAGTTTACGCTGGTAGTTACTACCTCCAGCAAATACCCATAGGGCACCTTAAAGTCCACAAAAGATCCACTATATTAACACTTATGCATTCAAGTCTATATTTCATATTTATTGAATGCTAAGATGTTATTGTAATGTAACAGTGCACAGCCTTTTGACCCAAATCTGTAGCAGTACAACTGTTTTCAGTCATTAAATAGAAAATCTTCCTCTCTGTAGTACCCATGAGGCATGTCCTTAACAGCCCTCATTCACTACTGTTGTTGCTCAGTCTAATGTTGAGCACTTTGATGGTTGTTAAAACCAGCTGGATAAACAGTCGTTTAATTTGATCGTTGTAGCAGGAACAAATAGAAAGTCAGAAGCCACAAAAACAGTTAAAAATACTATTCACGGGGGTGCAATACTGAAATAACAACTCTTAAACTGTAAAAAATTTCTCCCACCAATTGTTACCACAGCTGGGAAAATCTGCAGTAACACACAAAACACAAAACACTCCAATCCCAACACGAAATTGGCTAACAAGAAAACAATTTCAGGCAGAGTGAATGAAGTGAAACAAAATGGCAATACACTCTGATAAGTGGTCGTGTCTAGCCACTGGGGACTAGTGGAGGAAAGGAGGTCCTGGCAGGCACTGAGAGCCATAATAATATAACAGGGTGATACCACATCAGCAACACTGTAGCCCAGTAAAGCATTCAGTTAAAGGGAATTTGCCTCTGATCTGGAAAAGAGTAGTATACCATTGGCAGAAAAGAAACTGCCTAACAGAGAGACTATTCATTTAAAGGATTGGTGTGGCTGAGGTGTCTGATGGTGAAGGGCAAAGATTATTTAATAACCTTGAGCTCATGACGGCTACAAACATTTACAAGGTGTGCTTTAAATAACCACCTTTAAGCTTCTGGTTTCTTATCCACCTTTTGAGGAGAAAAATGTGCCAACTCAAGTCACCGCTAAGCTTCTTCATCATCCATCAGGCCTCAATGGAAAACTCTATTAGCACTGGCAAACAGCAACAGCTGGATCATGTTGCTATGGGCAGAAAAAATGGAAGTTTGATATAATGTCCATTAGCAGTAGATGTGTTCACATGTGTTTTATGGGACAGATAAATCTGTTGCTGTCAGTGCAGGAAGATAAATCAGGCTTTGAAGCACATTGTACATTAGATTGAAATGTCTAAAATCTACTTGGAAAAAACAAACAGAGCAAACTGAATTCGAGTCATCTGGGTTTTTCTCTACAGAATAAAAGGTGTTTATTAATGAAAGGCATATTTCATATTAATATTTCAAGTGTTGTGTTTTAATTGCTTATAGCTCTTGTTTTAAAGGAGTAGTGGGCAGGACCCTTAACCCTTGAGTTTTTTAAATTTTGGACTCCTCTGTTCATGGTGTTTTTAATTCCTTTTGAGTTTTGTAATCTCTTTCCATAGCTGATGTTTCCTGGTTCATTTCCTTAATTATATTCTCTGCTTAGATTTTTTTTGTCTGATATCGTGATGGATGCAAAGTATATGTTAGCAGAGCATATTTCAAAGCAAAAAAATAATACAGGCTTCATGCTAGGTCCACACAATACACATTCAATAAACATATTTTTAAAAAAGGAGAAATAGATTTTTAAAACAAAACAGAAGTCTATCTGTAATCATATACAAACTAGTCAGCTTAGTAACAGCCAACACTTCACAATAACCCTACTGCAAATGACTTTCAAAGCTGTTTGATGTGGCGATAAATGCATTTTTAAACCTGCATTTTGGGACTCTATATCTTCTGCCAGAAGCCAAGAGCTCATACTCAGGATAAAATATATGCAACAGGTCTGACAGAATACTGGCTGCTTATAAATGGACTGGAGAGAGAGGTCTTCAGTCCTGCCCATCACCTTCATGGCAGACCGCACCAGACGCAAAAGCTTCGATTCACTTGAAATCATGGCTCACCCTTTAGGTTGCCATCATCTTCCACTTATCTGAAGTCAGGCTGTGCTGGCAGCAGGCAAAGCAAGGTATCCCAGCCACATTTTCCAGTTCCTTCTGGGGGAGGAGATGCTCCTGGGCCAGACAAGACATATGCTATTTTCCTGGGGAAAAGGGCATGTGAGTGCATGCCTCAAATAGTACCAATAGGCATAGTTAGTTCTGATTTGATTTCCATAGGTTGTGATGTTTTTCAAACACAGGCACAGTTGGTAAATTGAACACGCTATGCTGAAATGAACTAAGAGCCACATGACATTTTTTACTAACAGGACATGCACAGCTTGGTAATTGTAATCAGAAAATCATATAACTATAGGTTACACAGGTGTATATTATATAGGCCCACAGTGGTAGTGTGGCTAACTGAGTCATTATAATGTAACAGGTTTCAGTATTTGACAGGCCCCCCATGTAGGATTTTAGGCTGAATGACAGTATTTTGACATGCTCTTTTCAGTGTTAAATATTGGGGCAGTTGGCAGAAATTGTATGTCACAAACATTTTGAAATCAGTTCTGAGCTTTATTTAAATATTCACCCACTATATTTTGCACCTTGAGAAAAGCACTGCCAGAAATGCATATGTTCAGGAGGACAATGTGGCAACTGACAGACAAACAAATAAAGGTACATATACTGAAAACTATTTATGAACTGTATTTTTCTACTGTTTATATTTACATGAGCCATATGAAAATTTTTAATTTGTCTTTTAAATATAATGTTGCGTCCATTCTTGCATGTAATAGGTTGTTTGGCCTCTGCGATCACTGACTGTGGATTGTTGAGCAGAAACACTTCTTGTGGATTGTCTGTTGGCATAAATGGTGACAACACATTTATGCTGGTCAGGGTTGCACATTATTACAAACAAGGGACAATAAGCAATGTTGTGGAAATATTTTTTTCTATCACTACCTTATGTGACAAGTCTTAAAATATAGCATAATTTCACCTGAAACGCACACATGCGATTGCTCAGGTTAAAATCTAACTGCTTTGTTTCACTTCTTGCTCAGTTTTCTGGAAGGAAATAATAGCTTTCACCTGCTCTATGTCAGCTTTGAGAGAGGCTCAAATGTCGCTGCTTCTTCAAAAGAATTGGCCATTTGTTATTATCCCAACAGCAATGAGAATTACCTCAGTTTCTGAGTCACTGAACATCTTCTGTTCCACTTGATTCAGCGTGCCACTTGATGGAGGTGAGCACTATTGTGAAACATGGAATTGCTGAGGCAATGCTATCACATAAACTCAAGGTAAATACACTTAGGCCTTTTATAAATAAGTAAGTTTGATTTTGGTTGTTATACATTCTGAATAACTGAGCAATTTTTGCTGCGAAGATTTCAAGAACGACACCTCTTTTCCTTTTATTTTGCCTTTAAATACTTAATACTGCAACAGATTTAGGCTATGAAAACCAAGTGAAGAAGGTATTGAAATGTGGGTACTTTTATTACACTGCTCAAAAAAATTATAGGAACACTTTGAAAACACATCGAATCCCAATGGGAAGAAATCCTGGCAGATATCTACACTGATATGGACTGAGTGATGTGTTAAAAATAAAACGATGCCACATTGTTTGATGCAAATAAATAATCATCAAACTACAGATGGCTGAATTCAAAGACACCCTGAAAACTAAAGTGAAAAAATGATGCGGTAGGCTAGTCCGTTTTGATGAAATTTCATTGCAGCAACTAAAAGCAGCACTCAGTAGTTTCTTTGGCCCCCATGTGCTTGCATGCCTGACAACATCACGGCATGCTCCTAATGAGACAACAGATGGTGTCCTGGGGGATCTCCTCTGAGATCTGGACCATGCCATCACTGAGCCTCTGAACAGTGTGAGGTGTAACCTGCTGGGTCAAATGGACCGAAACAAAATTTCTCAGAGGTGGTCTATTGGATTTACTCAATGGTATCAATTCACATGAGGCCGGGCATCGTCATACACCAGGAGGATTCCAGGACCCACAGCACAAGTGTAGGGTCTGAAAATGGCTCCAAGGATTTCATCCCAATACCTAATGGCAGTCAAGGTGCCGTTGCATAGCCTGTAGAGGTAGCAAACCATCCTCTACAGCTTCTCCAGATGTTTTCACCCTTTTCTGTCACATGTGCTCAGGATGAAGCTTATCTATGAAAAACACACAACTATTATTATACTATTAGTATTCTTTCTTCCTCTCAGGTGTGGTTGCCTTAAATGTCACTGGCCCATCTGATTCTACTTGCTTGTCTCCTGCTGTGTATAAAACCATCCTCTTCCTCCCCATTCTTCTGTTGAGATACACTGTAGTGGTAGTGACATCTAGGCCTCATAGTTAGGAAGCAGTTTTTTCTTGTCATTAAACTGAGCCCCAAACTGACATCTCTTGTTTTTTCTCCATTGTAGAATCTGTTTTGGTGTATCTGCCTGACCCACTGTCTGACCCATAAGATGAGACATTTAAATCAGTTCCAGATTATTTGAAGCAGCACCTGAGAAGATAATATCACTAATCATTTTTTGTGGTTTGAGGAAACCAGTCTGAGGTTTCCTCAAACCACAAAAGTCTGGAAATGTCGTGTTTGATTATTTCTGCTACTCTCTTCTCACTTCCAAGCTAGTTTTAATAATTAAAACATTTTAACCTTTTCCAGTGGGTACTGCATCTCGAGTCCTTTGTGTAACTGTCACACTTTACTATTATTTCAATACATTCACAGTACGTAAGAGTTTAACCAGTAGATTGCGGTTTATTTTGTTTTTATTGGACTGACTGGAAAGTGTACTTGCATAATGATTAAAAAGAGCTCAGGTTATTCTTTGGGTATTAATCAAAGTACATATTGTTCTCTTTGTGAATGAATAAGCCCTACAGGCCTTTTTGTACCCTTCTGCTGTACCTGCAGGGTTAATCATATGGAAAGCAACAATAAAACATAGCATCAGTTCAGGGGAAGCCTTTTGCTAATGATTTACATCCCCCCAGAATTGCAACACACCTGCAAGCCGCTTTGCAACCCTGCTCCACCTCAGCTGTGCGTGACCTGTCATGTGTTAACCAGGACAAAGTTCTACCATATATGGCAAACAAATTACTTTCTATGGAAACATAACATTAGGAGCACAGTTTTAACTGTTTCATTAAAAGTGTGAAAAGGATACAGAGACAAGAGTTTGAAAACACATGCTTGTTTCTACAGGGCAATAAATAAATAGGAGAGAGATGCAGATGGGGGATATAGCAGAGAGTTTACAACCCTTCAATAAAAAGAACAAATGTGAACTTTAATAACATAGCTTGAGAAAAATGTGCTTTTTCTGTTTGGTATTACAACTTGTGATTCATGCAAATGTAGCATAATGTGGTGTATAACAAATTATCGAACATATGTATTTCTAGAGTGCACTGCTTTATTAAATGAGCAGTGTTTTCCTCTACTGAAAAATGTATTCTTTAATTGGCTCATAAACTCGCAGAACAGCTTTTTAGTAATTACACAGTGGGTTGGGAGCAGTTGTAGAGCTGCATATGGTACCAAGAAAACATGGATCAACAAACGCAGTTTTTATCAGGAATAAAATGTAACATTCACTGCCCCACTCTTTTATCACACATCTCACCTAAAGGTCAGTACTGGAAAATGTGCTCACCGGTTGTCTTGTTAAATTTAAATATAACACCTACATCTCTTCATTAAGTAGCTACTGCATGCAAACAGGCTGTAGAAGGGATGAATGTCTCATCCTAGTATTACGTAGGTTGTCTGACTGGACAGTGTAACGAGCTGTCTGATGGCTTCCACGTTGCTTTGTTTCACTTTGTTGTTCATGTGAAAGCCTTATTGACAGCCACAGAGACGGAGAAGGTGACAGAGGACAAGAAAGGGAGTACAACAAATGAAGAAATGGAAAATGTGAACATTAATGGCTTAAGTATTCAGATGGCATGTATGTACTACAGACATTTCAGTTTTGATTTCTATGTGTTAGCATTTTCTTCATTGTCTAAGACTACAACTATAAAGTTTAAGCAGCCCTGAGTTACACTGTATTCTGGTGTGTAGTAGTGTAGGTGGTGAGACATAGTGTAGTTATGTGAAGAAGAAAGCACTCCCTCTTTAAATTCTAAGATTTTACATGTATGTATGAGGCCATAATAAATCATTTTAAAACTGGGTAAACTTCAGATCAACAACTTCGCATGACATACTACACAGTGTCATTATTTATTTCACAAAAACTAAGAAAAATGTGCAACCGGTCCTGGAAAAAACTAAGCACAGACACACATTTGACAGGAAGTAATAGGGTTAGTAGCAGCCAGGTGCTGCCACTATATGCATTTGATTAACTGATGGTATGAGCACCTATAAAAGCATAAGTTTGGGCAGTTTGATGTTTTGGAACACTCAGGTGTATGTGGCCATTTCCAAACATTTTGAAGTCCATTATTGTGAGCAAAATTGTTCAGAAGTGTCACATTTAAGGAGTGGATGTACCAGCAAATTCAGAACAATGTCAGGCCATGCAATACTCAGAGAAACTGCAGAAAACCCAAGAGTCACTACTCAAACTACAGGCATCAGTAAACATGTTAAATATTAAAGGTGATGACAGTACTTGTTTGGAAGAGTTGCCAGATTAAAGCCTCTTCTCTCTAAAAGGAGCATGATAGTGTGGCTTGAATTTCCCAAGTTGCATCTGAAAAAAACCAGATTTTTTCCTTTGGACAGAAAGCCAAAGTGAAAATGTGGCTATAATGCACAGAGAAACAAAAGCACACAGCATATCAGCACAAACACCATATACCATAATACCAAGTTTAAGGATCGTTTGGCAACCGGGGCATCTTGGTCAACCATGAACCCTGTATACCAAAGTTTCCTGGGGTGTTTGTCCAACAGCTAAAGCTTGACCAAAACTGTGTGATGCAACAGAAACAGTGACCATGAGCACAGCAGCAAATCTACAACAGAATGGCTGAACATGAAAAAAAAATAATCAAGGGGTTACAACGGTCCAAAATCTAGAGCTCAACCTGACTAAAATTTTGTGACAGGACCTTAAGCAAACTGTGCATAAACAAACTCTAGCAAACCAGTGATCTGAAGCAACATTAACCTTATTGCTTCAAAAATAGGTGTACTTATTTTTTTCACACCCTGCTTCCTCATTTTAGCTTATTTTTTGTTAAATAATGACAGCATAATTATTATTTGACGTGTTGTCTTCTTCCAGGTTTTATTGAGATCATTTTAAAAACCTGCGAAGGACCAGATGACCTCTTTACTATGCCCTAAAAAAAATAAATAAATAAAACCACAGACTGAAAGAGGGTGTACTTTCGTCTTTACTTGACTGAAAGTTGTATCCCTTTTGGTATACAGTTATCAATGAGGTGTGTATGATTTAAGAAGATTACAAAAGAAAAATTCTATTTCACATTGTTCCATAATCACCTTCCTCTTGAGCTTGAAGCCTCCAGTCATGATTAGGCACTTTTTCTTTTTCTTTTTTTAAATAAGCCCAGTTTCTCTAAAAAGAATGTTTCACATTTAATGAGTCCCATCCAACAAGTGGATGATGGCCTTGAGTGACTACAAAATACTGATTGTAACACAGACTTTTTTAAATCATCAAATTCTTGCTAGTCTTGGTTGCCGGGGATCGCTCCGCCAGGGCCTCCACAATACACCCACCCCTACAGCGCCTCGTGCAGGTGGTGGGCCTGCAGGAGGATGAGCCCATGTCCCTTTTTTCGGGCTGTGCCTTGCAAGGCCCTATGGACTAAGGCCCGGCCACCAGACACTCGCCCTCCAGCACCCTCCCCAGGCCTGGCTCCAGAGCGGGTTCCGGTAACCCTATCCCAGGCAGTGTGAACTGTTGCCTTGGTGTTCTACTCATGGAAAGTAGAACACCAAGGTGAGCTGTGAGGTGGGTGAGGTGTTCCCGGCGTGTCCCACTGGGAGGAAACCCTGAGGCAGACCCAGGACACGCTGAAAAGATTCTATCTCTCAGCTGGCCTGGAAATGTCTTGGTGTTCTCCCAGACAAGCTGGAGGAGGTGGCTGGGGAGTGGGAGGTCTGGGCTACTCTGCTTAGGCTGCTACCCCTGCAATCTGACCCCGGATAAGCGGAAGAAGATGGATCATCCACTTTTTTTGTTGCAGTTGTATGTTGTCATAAAAAACAAATGGTTGACATATGGTTGGATGGAGCATTTTAAAAACCTGCATGTTAATTGGAGTCATTGTTTACACCGTTACTTTGTATCCTGCTGCATAGAGTGCACACTATGCCAGGCGTTGGCATTGGACATAAAACTGGGATGCACTGAACTTTCAGTATGGATCTAATTAAAGGTGCTGAGCAATCGACTTATGTTATGTTAATTTGACAGCAGCAGGTTGACATTTGAGTGTACCATAGGATGAGTAAGGAGACAGCATGTCTGTGCTCCAGAGTTAGAAAAAAAAAAAAAAATGGGAAAAGTTATGAGTGAGATTTTCAGACACTTGTTCCAAAATGTGTTGATTCTCCCATTAATAAAAGCACTTGTCATTTCCCTTGTTCCTTGGCAGAAGTAAAAATAGAAACTGACTGGATGAGCAGTGGATAAAGATTAAAATGTAACTGAAACACGGGCTGGGAAACTGGCAGAGAATAAAAGCTCTTTTTTTCCATATTAGAACGATGTATTACAAGGAGAGAGAATGTGCAAAATAAAACAAAATTTCCTTGTCCTGTTATTAAAAATGAGAAAAGAAAGAGATTCAGACTTTTTGAAAATGTATTTGTATGACCTGCTACATTCTTCCACTGTCTCCAATTACAAATGCCTGCTGGGTTTTAAATGAAATCATTAGATCCAAGTCTCTTTTTAATTCACATTTCCAAAACCTCATCATGTACCTATGATTCATAACAGCCTCCTCATTATGAGAACAAAACCACTCCAGCAGTCTTCAACAGCAGTCATTCACAGTGATTTTCACCCAAGAATAATTTACATTTTCGGTTTCCTCAGTTCCACTTACATTTGTCAACATTGTTTCCTTCTTTCTCTCTCTCTCTCTCTCTCTCTCTCTCTCTCTCTCTCTCTCTCTCTCTCTCTCACACACACACACACACACACACACACACACACACTACATTCATTACTTAGAGAGCCCTTCAGTGTTTGGGGAGAAAAAAAACTCTAAACAGCTATGGCTTTTCAAGTGTCAATCACTAGAAATAGGGAGGAGGGGAGCTGAGAAAAGAGGGAGGACATTAAAAAGTCTTATTGTGTAAATAACCAAAATTGAAGGAGACTGGAAAAAAAGAGGAAGAGGGGGGGAAAAAGAAAAGAAGAGACGACAACATGACAAAGCCACAAGAGAGAGTTTCTGGTGTCAATTACCACAAGATTAAAAAGAGAACAATGGAAGCAGAAGGGTGCAGCAAGACGTGTTTAACATTCTCTGTCCATCATTTTAAAATGTGCTGGATGAATGTCTTCTTGCTGCTTAAGTGTTCGTAGGAGATGAGGAGCAGAGAGGGAGGGACCGAAGGAAAGATGTGGAGAAAAATGGCTGCATAGGATCGAAAATTAGATTTGTAGTCACTGGATAATTTCATGGCAGTATTACCTTGTTGGACTGGAAATATGACAGATGGATTTGGCAGAAGATTAACACACACTTCCAACATATTTACAGGAGTAATTACTTCAATTCAGCAGTCTATATTATAATTATATCTGTGTTTCTTGTGTGTGTTTTTTTACAACAACCAGCTGGGGTGATATTATATCATGGGATTTTTAGTGTGATGGTTGTGGCAGTGGGTTTTTCTTCTTCTTCTTCTTCATCTGCTTTTGTTTGTTTGTTTTGATGTAGGGGTAAGAATCTCCCATTACAGGTGGGATGCAACATAACGCATCTCAGTGTGGTTTCATATGTCTAATGTTCCCTCATTATAAGTCTAATTTGGGTCAATAGATGCAGCTGAGCTCGCATTTCTACAGTATCAAATAGTTCTGGGATCTTATAGCTATGCACAAGGTATACTTTGATATTGGTGGTGTGACACATCTCCCTGTCATGACTGTGTGCAGGCAGGCAGGAATGGTGGACCCAAGAGCAGGACTCGCGGGGGCAAAAGTGAACTTAAACAACTCCGCTTTATTGCTGGACAGGGGGCAAAACAGAAAACTGGCAAAACTGGGAAAGTAACTGAACTAAACAGGCAGACAGAACACACAGTGGGGATGACGACGCGATGATGAGCAGGGGAAGACGCAGACACTAAATACAAGATTTGAACAGGACTGAGAGGAAACAGCTGGGAGACACAGATGACACTGATTACACAGACGAGACGGAGGAGCACAAAAAACTGAAAACGGTGACATAAGACACAGACCTTCAAAGTAAAACAGGAAACTCACACATGAAGAGACACAGACTCAAAACTGACAGAACAGGAACAGAGGGAGTACAGAACCAAAACCTAACAAATAGCAAATCTTAACAAAAGACATAACCAGAATAAACGAGAATGGTTTCAATCGTAAATCTCAGAACTTTCACAGAGCCACCATGACTCAAAGATGTTTCTTTAATGGTTTGACTTATATTGAAATTAAATGTCCCAACAGCTGTGATGGTGCTTAGTAGTTAATTAGATAGAGAATGTTTTATAACAGATCGATATGACTGCAGCCTTTATAGGATCCCACATTGCGTTAGTAGTGTTGTGGTCTGAGAGCACTGATAGTGTGCCATTGTGTGTTTGTCTATCCAGGTATGCTTTTCATTTTCGTCATGCTCAAATATGAAACTATTGCCAATCAAACAAGGCAAAAATGTAAACTCAAAAACAGCTTTATTGCTGACCCAAGGGAAAAATGATAAAAAGCTAGTCTGGGGAATAAGTAAACTAAACACAGGGAGACGCTCACAGGGAAACACACAGCAAGAGGGACGATGTGACAACAAGCAAGGAATGACAGAGGACTAAAATACATGACGGAGTAATCAGGAAACGGGAGACAGAAGGGAAACGCAGCTGGTACTAATTACACAGACGAGACAGGAAACAGAGGCTAAACATAGAGCAGAATTGTCAAAATAAAACAGGAAACATGAGACAATTCACAAAGACGCAGACACTAAGACGTGCAAGCGTGACAGACCTAACAAAGGCAAGACCGAGACTAAATACAGTATAATAACACTGGGCTAGGAAATATAAAATACACAGAGAACCTAACAAATAAACCAGAATCAAGAGGGAATCTAATCAAGGAGTTAAACAGGGAATACAGCGCACTCAAAACAGCATAACTAAGACTAACAGTGAATCAGAGCATAAACCATAATTCCAAAACACAGGAAAATCTCAAAAAGCTGGGTCAAACTGATCCAGAACCATGACATGAAATGAGTGCAGCAATGCCTAAAGAAAAACTTTGGAAGAGCTTCAGAAGACCTGGAGAAATATTTCTCATTACCACCTACTTTACAATAAAATATTAAAATAGAATATGACTCTCTGGAAGTACAATATGGAGAAATGAGGGGTGACTCAAGACAGTGCTGCACCTGTAAGGTGACAAAGTACAGATTGTAATTTTCTCTGAGAGCCTGACTGATCATGTCAGGCAAAGTGGCAAAGTTGCTGTTTTGTCACATGTGCAAATGGTCAGAATAACTTTCAAGACTTAACGCAGGTGCTGTATGGAAAACAAGAAGAAAACTTCCTAAAGCTGTCAACAATATATCCATCTGGAATAGGTGTATATATGTAGAACAAAATCTCTGTTTGCACCAGTGTCAAATAAAAGACACATCACACTGTGTCTTTCCTGTTTTTCAAAAAGTTTTACTGGAGGTCCTAACAGTCCACCAAACTACAGCATTGCCAATAATTTAATTTTTCTAAAGTTTCATGAGATACATAAGCAATCAAGAATATTGTTATGTTACAGCACTGATTGCACTGAATGTCATAAAAATGCTCAGTTTAAATCAAGTAGCACAACTGTCACAGAAATTACCTTTAATATTATTTAAGTCTCACTGACTGACATGAGGAAGCCCTCGTTAAAAGTAAAACCTTGACTGTTAACTAAATTTGACCTTACTTATGCACAGCAGTTCATATTTTTTGCACTCACAATGCAGCTTCTTAACTGGCAAGCTTAATATTCAGGCCCTTATTGCCGGTGGCATATATAAAACGTCACTGACATGTGCAATTAAACTGAAGAAGTCCATAAGAAAAGTAATCAATTCTGAGAAACTTATAGAAATTAACTTCTTTGCATTATCCCCAGCTTATGTGCATGGTGTGGAACAGTTAAAGTAGCAAAGTTGGATTCTCAGGAGGAAATCCCTGTTCAGCAATAAAATGACTAATGCTTAACTGCTACTTAAGCATCTGCTATTAGGGTGGTCTATAGTGTGGGAAATTAACCTCCGAGTTCCCTCGGGAGTCCTTCTTGTACTCGATGTAAATGCATTTAACCTTTCCTCGCCATGTGGCCACTTTCTGCAGACCTCTGAGAACAGACTGCTCGGTTCTGAGTCAATGTATGGTTAAAACATAATGTAAATTTGGATTTGGAACAGTGCTTTAATTTTTAACTTTAAGACTGCTGTTTTCTCAGTAGAAATATTTAGCATCCATTCAGCTGTACCAGTCCATTGGGGCATTTTAAACAAACATTGCCCCTTAAACCCTTTCTAGACACAATAAATAGCACTGCTTCCTTCACATGTGTTGGTTTAAAGCAGCTAATTCTCTTTCAGATATTTCTGTATTTCTGTGATGTAATCAGTGTTAAAATCCTAAAAATCAATCATGATCAGGCAAAAAGACCGTATACCTGTCACTGCATTTAATGCTAACACTAAAAAGAAAAGTTCAGTTTATTGAGAGCAAATGTGGTGTAGATCAGCTGCGGCACTTAAACACATGGCAGAAAAATATTGATTATGACAAGACATCTAACCACAGAGCATCCAAATAAGCTGCAAACAAGATTTTAAAGCTCACTCCTGGCACCGTGTCAGACAGCTTTAACGAGGTTGTCATCTCTCATGGTTTCCAGTTAATAGGTGAGCCATGTCAGAAGGTTTCATTTATTTATTTATTTTTGTCTTCTCAATATGTAATGAGATAACAACAGGTTGAAGCTCTATGCAACTACTTATTCACACAGTAATGCATTTTGTGAGGGAGAACAGTCCATCTCTACATTAGGACATGAAGCTTCATGAACTCTGGCCCACAGAAGTAAAAGATTTATTATAGTGCCTCAGAAATCACTACTCAAGTGCCAATCAGTGCCTATGTGCTCAAAGAGCAGACACATCTTAACATAAGGCATTTGGAGGAGACTGAGTCAGGTCTTCATGGTCAAAGAATAGGATCTGAAGGTGATCAGTGATGAAAAGAAGACTTGTTGTGCCAAGAAACACAAGGACTTGATATTAGACCAGAAATCAGGGCTTGAGTAAATTTTCAGCTGCTGTGACAGAAAAGGTCAGCAGATGGTATCTGCATAGGTTATATTAAGCTTAATTCTGCCTTAAAATAGTGTAATGTTTTCTTTAAAATGCCTTGATTGATAAAAGGAATTCACAAAATCTTGTTTAAGAGATGATTTAAGAAGAGCACAGTCGGTTCCCTCTTGAGCGTGGAACAATGTAGCGTCTCTTTACCCTTGCAAGGTTGCTAGAAAGGTCATGACAGCATATATGTGTTTTGCGGCAGCCCTGTGGGGGTACTGCAGGATTAAAGAGCACTGACACCTTAGTAACAAACTGAACCAAAGTCAGCTAGATGTCAGTCCATATAGCTGACACAGTTTCATCAAACATATCTATCAAACATATTTTAGTATGTGTTGCCTTGTC